>NC_133023.1:10015000-10315000 GCF_048564905.1 Vicugna pacos | reverse complement strand
CTTGGCAGGCATATCGTCCTTTACCTGGCTTATAAAAGTTGGGTTTTCTAAAGTCTATATTCTAGGCCCTCTCATCTTCTCACACTATATTCCCTTAGTTTTATACACATCTCTAACTGGCATTTTCCTTTTATGCAGATGACACACAAATATATTTCTTTCCAACTGCTTCCTAAACACTTCCTGTTGAATGGTCTCAAAAGCCCCACAAAGTCCACATGTCAAAACTAGCTTTTACGGCTTACTTCAAATCCTGTTTCTATTCTACTGTGCCCTGTTTCACTGTCACCAACCAGAAGCCAAGGCATCATCTCTAAGACTCCCTGTCTGTCACCTGCCATATTCAGTTCTTTACTGAGCCCTGTTGATTTTCTCTCTCAAATATTTCCCAAATCTGTCCACTTCTCTCCCTCTCAACCTCCCCAGCCATAGTTGAGCTATCCTCATCTCTTGCTTGTATTGTAGCAATAGTTACCTTACTGCTCTACCTGGAACAATAGCAGATGCTCCTTCACCTCATCCTTACACCGCAGCCAGAATGATTGTCCAAAAACCAAAATCTGATTATGTCATGCCTTCTAATTAACACGATGACTCTCTACTGATCTTTGGGTAGGACAAGAAAACTACTTAACATGACCTAAAGGTTCCACATGGTCTGGCCCATGCCTACATTGTACTTCATCTCATTCCTTGCCCTCTAGCCGTATTGGTCTTTTTTCAGTCCTTTGTGTTTTCCATATTGCTTAATCTCAGAGAGTGCTCATGCCTCCCATTTTTTCTTGTTAACATGAGCTTATTTTTCAAATCTCTGCTTAAGTATTATTTCCTTAAGAAAGACTTCCCTGACCTGCATGACTCTATCACTCTCCCTATTACAGGCTCCCTTAGTGTTCAGCACCTTTGATTCAAAGAACTTGTCACTGTTGCATGTATACATGTGTGTGATTAACTGCTTAGATAAGGAGCTTTGTAATGGACAGAGACAGCATCTGTTTTTGTCCACCATTGTATATCCATACATTCAATTTTAATGACAGTAATCATAATGGTATTGATGGTGATTAGAATGCAGTTTTTAAAATGCACTCAGAAGTGCTGCTTAAATAAAACTATATACTGAAATATGTTTATTTCTGTCAAAAATTGCTTGTTAAGGAATTAACAAGTTGAGAACTACAATTATTGGAAAGGAAACCCAGCTTAGTGGCTCAGGAATCTATAGCACGAGATGAAAATACAAGTAGGAGACTATGAATCTGATGTCCTTAATTCACATACCGCCTTTAACACTGATCAATTATATGACCTTGGGAAAGTCATTTAATCCCACTGAGCCTCATTTTCATAATATATAAAGTACAGATGTAATATTGCCACATAAAATACAGAATACTTTTGAAAGTCTTAGGAATTCATAGCTGACTATGTGTTTTGGGCCCTTAATCTCAGTGTCTACTGACTGCTAAAACTCACATTTTCACTCTGTCCCTTGGACAATTCCACTTTCAAGGACAGTAAGTCTCAGAAGCTTGAAAAAGGTCTTATTTGCAATGCAATGGAATCCTGAAGTCGAATCCACCTATGCTTCTAATTCACTAAATTAGAGCTGGTTGAGGCATGTGGCACCCTTATTTTGTACTCATCAGAGAAATGGGAAGATTCTGACCCATCCTCTGACATCATAGAGATCAATACACAATCTTTGGTCTATATGATGCTACATTTTAAAAAATTGAAATAGATATAAACAAATAGACATTTTTAGGAACAACAGTATCATTTGAACATCAGTATTATTTACTGACACTGATAAATCTCTAACATATACATCATGCTGTATAGTTCTCAAAATACCCATGCTATGTTCTGGTAGGCAGAACAATGATTAATCAGCATATTTTTTTCCAGTGAGGAATTTAAAGTTCATGTAAGTAAATCAATTCTCCCAAGCCCACATGATTACTGAGTGACAGGGTCATACTTTCTATATTTACTACCTTGTGAACAGACTTATATCTCATCATATATATGACTGATATTTTTCAAGTCTCTGAAAACCCACAACTATTTTTCAATAAATATGTTTATGATTCCATTGCAGTAAATACCCCTTTCTTGATGGCGTTTTGGTCTCCATTATATTCATACACACGGCAAGTGGAAAGCCCATGATTAAAAGTCTCAAAGTCAATTTTCTTAGGAAAAGAGTTGAAAGATGACTAATACATCAATATCCTGCATCAGGTCTCCTTGTGAACTCTTATGGGTCCTCCTGCAGAGAGATGATTAATGAAATATGGCCATTCTCTCCTTCATTTGAAAAGATGAGGTAGAGATTGAGAAAGGACTTATTAATTTATAATTGACACCACGTGAGAAATAGCGGTTTGAGGCAAATTAGAGGGGGCAAGAAGTTGTTTCACCAAATCTTGAGTCGCTTGAGGATGTTTCCTCACAGAGCATGCTAAAGCCCATTTCATCTGGATAAAATGCACCTTCTGAATTTCAGGAGAAATTCTCCTGCCTCTTCTCACTCTAGGGCCCTAGGTTAGAATGGATTTCTGGGTGAGAAAACCCTCTGACATGAGGATGTATGGTCATTATATTTGTTAAAATGTGTAACTTGTGAGATTAATGATTAGTGATTGCCATTTTTTGATGGCATATGATACCTCAGGAGTCAGGTAGAGTCTATCTCTTAAATCCTAGATCACCAAGCTAACACTGCAGAGTCAACAGTTGGCTCTCACCTTTCATGGCCACTCGTTGGCCCATACGTCCTTTATCTCCTTGTAATGGTTATATTGGAAATAAAAGGCACACTGTGGAGCCCACTCCGTTGGATTAAGTTGATAGGAAGACAGGAGTTTGTAAAGGAAGGTTAAAAGTGAAGCATAGTTCCTGCATGTTGATTTGTACAGACTTCTGCAAGCTCTAGTACTGAGGAATTTTAAGTTGTTTTGAATGGCCAGCATTGTCCACAGAGCAAGGAAGCCTAAAGAGCTGATGTCACTCTGCATTTATTCTCTTTAATTTTTAGAAATCCGGCTTGCTTCTCTCTTTATCTTGTGGAATGAATAAAGATGTTCAGCATGCAGAGAGGCGAGCTTCAAGGCCACGAAGTCTAAATGTGGAATCACTGCTCTTTCAGACTCCGTGCAGGGAATTGGATGTCTGTCCAGAGCATTTCTGGATTAAATTACTTAAAGTCAGAAAAAATCATTTTAGGACTGGAATTCTTCTGCTCATTAGTGTTCAATGCTCACAGACCACAAATGTGTCCGGCACTTGAAACAATTTCTATTTCCAATGATGATTCACACAAGTGATTGCTTCTCTGTTGGCTAATGTGAGAAATGCAGCATTTCTTTTCATAAACATCAAGTAGGCAAACAATAATTTGGAGGCTAAATCAAATAGAATCCCACTTGAATGTTATCAGAAAGGTTTCTCCTGTGCCCCAATTCTCAGAAGGGAAATAATGAATAACAAGGAGAGTGACTGCTGCAGTGCCACTTGTCATAGAATCTCCTCAGTTTGGCTCTGCAACTCACATGAAAACTACATGACATCACGTTCATTATTATGATACTCTTGCTGAAATTTTCTTTTGGAAAGTTTTCAGATTTTAAAGTTTTGTTATTGACTTCATAATGTTTGCTCCCCCCCCCATATTAAAATACCTCTTCTTGGTTCACAGAAGGCTGAAAAGAAGCTGATTTTGAAAGGGTGAATTATTTTAGTTGAACAATAGGAATAGTTTTATATTTGCAAGTAAGCTAGCACTAGGTAGTTGAAGTGGAGTTCCACTCATTATAGTCAATGATGGTGTTTTTATTGTTGTTGAAAAGCATAGTATAAATGCTAACAGGATAGTGCGTATATAATCAGTAGTCCTGTTAATCAATCAATCAACAGATATTAATTGAGCATTTACTGTATACAAAGTACTGTGTATTTCTCTGAAAATGGGGCAAAGAAATATAAGACATTATTTCTGCTCTCTAGGGACTCTATGATCTATGATCTTTATGTAAAGATAAGAAAAATAAATATGGAATTGAGACTAGACTCAAGGTATCATCTGGGGATATCAGCTTACTGACACATAAGAGCTTCGAAATGTGGCGTTCACTTATGTATTCTTCCCAGTTTAAACTCTGGTTCTTAGCTTGGCAGGTTCACAAAATTGACCTTGTCAGTGCCTCAAGTATGTTGCTAATCAGGGATGTGACACCCTGGCTATCTGAAGTGTAAGAGCCTAGCATATAAACCAGAATGGAAATACAGCTTTCAGGCTGCCAAGTAACCCATGTGGGGTGAGTGATGTATAAGCATCTTGAGTGCACTATGCCTGGGAAGGTTTCCTGATAAACATGAAATTAGGGTTAGAGGATCTGACTAGATGGTTGAAATGTTAAAAAGGTGAGTGGAATCCATCCCAAATAGACTGATGGAGCCATCTCCCACTTCATAATACCCATTTGTGAAACTCAGTATTTATATTATCTGTTCCTGTTACTTATTCCTTGCATTGGGATTTTATTTACATCTCAGACTTCTCTTTTTCATGCTCTAATTCTAATCAACTCCACTGCTTATTAATATCTTAAATTGCCTTTGGAAATGATATATTATGACATATAACATTTATAAAAGTATATATGTGAAATATATATGAAGTATACATAATGAGAAAATAAATTTCTAGGTAACCATATATGGCTTAAGACATAGAAAATAACCAACACTTTTGAAGCACCCCCAAATGCTAATCTACTATCTCATCATTTTCTTGCTTTGCTTTATTATTCTTACACATACATGTTGTTTAATTTCTCATGTTTTAAACTATACATAAGTTGAATGAGATTGTATTCTTCTGTGATTTATATTGTGGTCCATAGTATGTTGTTGCATGTAGCAAGAAGCCATTCATTTTCACAATATGTTGTTCCATTCTGTGAGCATCCCACAATTTATTCATCCATTCCACAGCTGATGGGCTTTTGGGTAGTTTCCAGAATTTTTGGCCATGATAAATAATACTGCGTAATCTTCTTACACATTTCTTCTGCTTTACATGTGCATGTTTAGAGGAAGAATTACTGAATCCTAAGGTATGCACAGCTTCAATTTCTATTAGATGGTGCCAAGTTGTTTCCTGCAGTATTCTAATAATTTACATTCTGACCATAGTGGAGAAAATTCTCATTTCTTTATGTACTCACCAACACTTGGCATTGCCAGACTTCTTAGGTTTTGCCAGTCTGGAGAATGTTAAATAGCATCTCATTGCGGTTTCAATTTGTATTCATCCAATTACTAATGAGCTTGAGTACCTTTTCAATATGTTTACTGATCGTTGGTGTTTTATCTGTGAAACACGTGTTTATTTCTTTTGAAAACTATTTAATTAGGTTGCTTCCTTTTCCTCATTTATGTGTGAAAGTGATTTTATACCAATCTTTTGCTAGTTGTGTATTTTACAGAAATCTTTCCCAATCTGTGGCTTTTCACTTTCTTTATCATATTGCTAATATAAAATTTATTAATTTTTCCCTTATGATTTTCGTTACTTTTGTCTTTGAATATGAGTGTCAATATTGCAATTATGAAGATGAGTTCCTCTATTATCTTCTAAGGTTTTAATGTCATGCACATTTAAGTAATTAATACCTAGAGCAAACATTGTCTATTTTAATTATGTATGTGACTGTCATGCACTTTTAGTTGTTCATTGAAGTGTGTAGATCATATATGAAAACAGGAATTAGGTGCTGTCCTTCTAAGAATTTGGAAATTAAAATGCCCTATAATATGAGTGTAGCACATTAGAGCATAGCTTTGAAAAGTCACTTCAAAGAGATAAAATGGCTCCTAATCCAAAAAGACTTAACTGTTGTCCTGGTACTATGTTGGCTGTATAATAAACTACTCCCAAATTGTTATGATTTAAAACAACTATTCTATCTCTCAAAGTTCTGTACGTGGCGTGGGTTCATCGGGACATTGTTGCTGGGGATCTCTCAAGCTGTTGTGTGGAAGCTGAGGCTTGAGTTATCTGAGGGCTCAGTTGGGTCAGACTTCCAGATGGCTTCCTTGCATGACTGATACATTGATACTGGTTGTTGGATACTGGATGGGAACTCAGCTGGGATAGTCAACCAGAGGACCCACACACGGCCTTTCCCTGGGACTTGGGCTTCATACATCATGGTGCCTGGGCTCTGAGAAGGTGTGTCTCAACAGTGAGCATTCCAAGAGAACAAGGAAGATGCTGCTGCAAGGATTCTTATGACCCAGCCTTGGGAGTCATGCTGCATCACTTCTGCTGCATTTCACTGGTTACACATGGCCAGCTCAGTTTCAATATAGTAGGGGACTTCTGTAGGGTATGGATACTAGAAGGTATGGTTCATTGGGCAGTTATCTTTGACAGTTAACTCTAACAGCCACGTCAAAGAGTTGTCACTCTTAATATTTGCAGAGTGTTATGTTATCTTCTAATTCAAGTAATAAACAAGAGTAGACTAAAAAACCTCTCAAAACACCTAAAATTAATGGATAAAATATGTTTTTAAAAGCAAAGTTGGACTGGCCATGAACTAAGAGAAATTCTCAGAGGCCCCAAACACGAGAGCATGAATCCAGACTAAAATTCAAATGCTAAAGGCAGGAATTATCCTAGAATATTTCTTTATCTCCCAAGATTTATGATTTCAGTTATAATGGCAGCTTGGTGAGTTGGGAAGGAAGAATGAGAGAGAAAGCCTAGAGCCCAGACAAGGTGGGTGGTCTATTTGGAGACCCTCTATCTAAACCATAGAAAAGGAGACAGAACACAGAATCTTACTATGGAGAGCCAGGAATATTACCCAGATCACTTGGTTTAAAGCTATACTGTGACACCACATTGGAACAGAGCAGAAAGAAAAACCAAGGAAGATAAAGATGAGCAGAGAGAATAACAGGAGTAGAAGATCAGAGGGTCATTGTGACAAGTTTTTAAATGCTAAGAAGTGTTCAATAAGATTAACATTTTCAACTGGAAAATCAAAGCTTTCTCTCTTTCTTCTCTCTCTCCCTCCTCTGTTCTCTCCTCCTCCCCCTATTCATTTCTCCTTCCCCCTCCCCCCTCCTCCTCCCCTTCCTCGTCCTCCTCCTTCTCCTTTTCTTCCTACTCTCTCCTTCTCTCTTCCCTTAACTCCAGGTTCTCAGAGACCAAGATACTGGAATTAGCTCACTTCATATAAGAATGTTAAAGGACAATGTAATTGTCACCTTCAAAAATATAAAGTCCATTTTCTAAAATATACCAAGAGTGCATATCTCCATGTTTCAGTACAGCCCTACAGGGGCCATGGGTCTAGGATACATGAATGATGGGAATTCCTGCCAAACGGTTGACTGTTGGACCAGGCAAGGAAAAAAAATGTATGGAATCTCCATCAACAGTCTTTAAAAAAAAAAAAGTGGGTCCGTCATAAACCCACTTGTTCCTCTCCAGGATTATGCATCTAAGGCACATGATATTAAGAATTTAGAAGGTGTACATACAAGTTCGAGCTCCTGCTTACTAGCTCTACAATTTTAGACAGATCACTAATTCTCTGAGCTCCAGTTTCCCTTCGGTAAAATGGAAGATGTATCACTTTCCTTGTCTACCACCCCTCGTTATAGCAAGGATCCAATGACATGAGTTGGAGGCTATATAAACTTCATAATCTCCAATAAATGTAAGTTGTTATTCTTGAATAAATGCTTTAATTATCACAGTCACATGAGGCCATTTCTATAATAGCTTCCTTAATCATTTACTTACTTCTGAGGAGAAGATTATAATTTGTGTTCATCTTTTCACATTAATTTAGGAAAATGGAAAAAAGGGAGATATATTTTTCAGTGATGATGGATAGTATATGCAAAACGTGGATGAAGAAAACAAGATCCTCTTATTTTTCAGATGGGAAATTATATGGGCTTCTGGAAAGAAAATGTAATTCAACTTTTCAGTTACTAACTTTAATAATAACAAGTATGCTTAATAACCATGCCAGATCACTTGGATAAATTGCTAAATGTGAGTAGGGGGACAATTAAATTGGCACAAAGGAAAGGTTTTCTTGTCAGAGAAAGACTTTTGAAGGGAGCTGGAGATAATTTAATGTAACCAGAAGACCGACTCTGGCAAATATTGACTTGTGTTTGCTTCTTGACCAGCACACCAAGAAATGTAATCAACTAAAGAGACGGAAGTGATTGAGTAACCATTCATCTTCTCCTTTTAAGGAAAATTCTTTTTGTTATGGCTTGCAATGCCTTCAAGCTAAGGCCAAATTATATTGTAAAACTAAATCAGTTTTTAAGTAATACTAGACAAATCTAGTTGCACTGGCTCCCATCATATAATTAGAAAATAAGCTTTTCTATTTATTTATAGGGTACCATAAAGAAAGGATAAATGCAATTCTCAATGTCATGTATACAAAGTCACATTGATACAGATAAGAATGAAAATGAAATATGAATAATGGATGATGAATCATTTTCTTGGGTCTCCAGAAGCCACTTAAAAATTAAAATGAAAGGATGCCGTGATTAATCTTTTGTTACATAACGACATTGAAAGCAATCTTACTGTGGACTTCAGACCCCTTGATTCCCTTACGTTGAATAGACCCATTATCCCCAGGAGCGTGTCCTTTCACCATAGAGTACCAGTTTCTTGCACGAGGATTGCATACCCTTTCTACTTCCCAGTTCTGTCTGGCCGTCCATTCTCTTCCCAGCATCTTCTGGTCAAGAATCTATGGGGCCCTTAGGCACTCTCTTTCCGCCCGTATATCCCTCCAGCCTCTGGAGGCTGACATCAGTGGGCTACACAAATTAGGCTTTATTGACATCTGGTTCCCAGTTGATTTCAGCCAACAGGAGGCACCAGGAGGAGACCAAAGTCGAGGAAGAAAGAGAAGTTGGAATATTTATTCCATCAGCTCCCTCCCAGCTGTGCAGAAGTATGGTAGTGGCTTCGTTTTCCTATTGAAAGCCAAATTCAGAGAGACAAAATAGATGGGTGGTTTCCAGCAACTTGGGGGAGAGGAAAATGGGGAGTGATTTTTAATGGATATGGAGCTTTGGTGGGTGATAAAAATATTCTTGAATTAGATAGTGGTGATAACTTTGAAAACATACTAGAATTGTTTAATTGTATATATCAAAAGGGTGAATTTTGTGATGAGTGAATCATATCTCAACTTAAAATGGATAGAAAATACACAATGGAATATTATTCAGCCATAAAGAAAAATGAAATCTTACAATTTACAACAATGTGGATAGACCTTGAGGACATGATGCTACATGAAATAAGTCAGACAGAGAAAGACAAATACTGTATATCGCTTATATGTGGAATTTTAAAAAAGCAAGCTCATGGATACAGAGAACAGATTGCTGGTTGCCAGAGGCGGGAGAATGGGGGGGGTGGGAAAAAAGGGGGAAGGGAATCAGAAGGTACAGATTTCCAGTTCTAAGATAAGACACAAGGATGTAGTGTATATCGTGTAGTTAACAATAGTATATCGCATAGTTGCTAATAATACTGTATTGTTAAGTTGCTAAGAGAGCAGATCTTAAATGTTCTCATCACAAGAAAAAAATTTATGTATGGTAACAGACGTTAAGTAGACTTATTGTGGTGATCATTTCACAATGTATACAAATATCAAATCATTATGTTGGACACTTGAAACTAATATAGTTGTATGTTAAGTATACCTCAATAAAAGATGGATAGAAAAGTTTCAAACCAAACTTCTGTAGCACAAAACAGAAAATAGGGATAAAAAATAGGAAACACTAAAAACTAAAATCATAACATAAAATCATAACATAAAAACATATCAATGAAGAAAAGTGTATCATTTATATCAATTAAGAACATAGAGGAGACAGACAGATACACAGCTCCTGGAAGATGGCACTTTCCAGTTTTTAGTGATGGCTCCACTATTGTGCCTTCAGGTTGCTGTTGGCTCCTAATTGGCTTCCTTTAATCCTGACCACAGACCTTTGTAAACAGACGTTTTAGTAAACCCACTTCAGTTAACCCATTTGAGTACACCCTTTGCTCTCAGCCAGGACCCGGTCCCGTGTAAACCCCTATTGTCCATGAAATCACATCCAGAGTCTTCTCTCTGACCTAAAATTCCCCTTCCTCTTCTTCTCTACCTCTATTTTGCAAGGTGTGATTCAACATTACTTTCTCTTCTTCCTTATCACCTCTAGCACATGTTTTCTATGTTATGAGTTTGCTCTGTTATGAGTTTGCATTTTGTTTTAAATTCATATATAATTAAAGTGTAAGACACAGTTCACCTAAAGATGACACAGAAATCCATTCTTTATGCTTCTCTTAGCTTTTAGTCCAGGAAAAGGCACTAGTTAGGAGCAAGATTTGAAATTTTAACTCGTTATTTCATGATTACTTCTCTTCCTTTCTAGCCTTCATCCCTATTTTTCTCCTGGACCCAATTCTTATAACCCTTTAAGTCCTGAGCATCCCTTTATAGAGCTGCTAAATTAGATTATTGATGACAAACCAAAGAACTCTGAGTTTATGAGTCTGAAAGTCCTTTGCTCTCTCAATGTAACAAAGTCTGAATTTTTTTACCCTTCAGGGCACAACACAGAGCTCATTTTGAACATTTTTTTTTTTTGGCTGATCAAAGAAAGGAGGTCAAGTTACTTGGAAAGCGCTATCGTGTTTACTTAAACTAAACACTGTTGTTAGTCCTTTTACTGTATTTTTAAAAATTCAAGTGAAAGATGCTCAAGGGTCATATAGTAAATGAGGCTATTGGACCAGTAAGGATAAATAAAACGGTGACTGGAATGGATTTTTAGAACCAGATTCCACTTTGGCTTTATACTTCAGCCTATTACAGTAATGTCTCCTTCTGTATCCCCAAGAGCCAGCTTATGTTCTTCAAGATACGGTCAGAACACATTCTGTAGAGGGTAACAGGGAGAGGGTGGACTTCTTTGCCCACAGTAGAAGGGTCCAATTCTATTTTCCTGGTGATAAGCTTCTGAGGCACCACTGTTTCTCCCCTTTTCAGAGAGGAGTGAGAAAAGTGAGAGGTGACTCAGCCCCATGGTGTCTGGGGAGGGGGCAATCTGAGGCCACTCCAACCGTGGAGGGCATGGAAGTTATTTCCAGTGTTGTCTCCACAGCACGCTGTAGTAGAATAAGTGTAGAACTCCGGAGGTGGACAGCTCTGTGTTTGAAGCCTGGTCCTGTCGTTTACTAGACCAGGCACACTGGATAGAAGCAGGTTTCTGGAGGAATTCCGGCTTTGGTGACCTTGAAATCATGTATTCAGTCAACAAATATTTTATTGAGTGCATACTATGTTCCAGGCCCTATTCTGGGCATGGGGAATATTAAAAATGGAGGTAATACAGAGTCCCTGACCTCACAGAGTTTACCATGACTTTGCAGGCTGGCCTTCTCTCCAGCCGTCAATTGACCCTAAAAGGGCTAGATGGCACATTGCCCCTCCTGCGTCCATAGGCAATCATGCAAAATGCACTAATTAAATGTCTCCATAATGACTGTGTGCTTCAGGAATGGCCTGGTGCCAACGCCTTGAAAAGACTGTGCTCCAAATGCCGCTCTTGTCCTGAAGCTAATGGATAAAGTGACCACAGCTTATGCCTAGAATTGATTGTTTTCTTTAGATTTAATCAAACCCCCCTCCCCTCCTCCCCTGAAAATGTTAATGCTTTCTCTTTACTATAGCCACTGTCCCTTAACATGAAAAGAATTAAATTTTCCCCTCTGACTTTTAATTATCCCCCGACAGCTTTGGGAAATGGCATGGGTAACACAAATCAGAAATGCCAGTTGGCCTTGGAATGCATCCTGCTTCCTTTAGAAACAGATTTTCTGAGTTATGTTTTAAACAAATGTTAACGTTAATTTGTGTTTTCTTAACAGACACCAGCAGATGAGCAGAAGAGGAGAAGCGGTTCCTCACAAATGCGATGGTGTGATGGGAGGACTCTCCAGGATTAACAATACCATGAAGGTAACGGGCTAGCAGAAAGGGGCACGTAATATTTCTGAAGAACATCTTTCCAGGTGACGTATGCTAAGCTGTATATCGGACACTTCCTCAACTGAGGTCCTGTTTGTATCAGTGCTTCTCTAAGTATCTTTGGGAAGTGACTTATTTTTTTAAAGAAAATTTCTAATCTAGAAGTTTCAGAGTGCTAGCTCTCAATTTCTCTACTCTTGTTTTTTTCATCACACACCAGTAATGAACAGCTAGCACTGGTCCATGAACCTCCCTTTGATTAGCCCTGTTCTATATAAATAAAAGCACATTCTAAAGGGGAGGTATTATGCCAAGTATTTTATAAATATAATTTAGTCTTCACAACAATCCTAGGAGGTAATTCTTTTCTGTTCTATAGATGAAACAAATAGCAAGATTGGATAGTTTGTAATGTGCAGGGCTATTGACAGGAGGATGACATCAGGCAGAATCAGATCTGATTGTCCAAAGTCATAAGTTAATGCTGGAAGCAAAAGACCAGGAGAACCAGGTCATGCGTGAGTCAGGTACTCGGTAATCGAAGATAAGAATGGTTAAAACAGAGTTGGCTGCCGCGTTATAGGGTGTTTCTTGTCAGCAGCTGCCCCAATAAAATAGTGGAAAAAAGGGTTTTCCTTTTGTTAAGCATCCTTTTTTTCATAAAGCAACCAAAGATATTCTTATTAACAGCTGTCACCTGATTCTTCCACCACCTTCCAGTGTACTGTCTGGATCTCACTGTATGTCAGTGGTCTTGATCCTTTTAAGGGAATAAGGTCATCAGTATCTATCGATAACACTTTACTCTCCATGGCAAGGGGAAGGGCACATCCTTTGGTGTGATTTGAGGCTCAACTGGAGGGTCTTTATCCTCCAGGAGACCAAATGGTGTACTGTCCAGGGTCATTAAATTCAAGAACTTGTCTCCTCTTCATCACAACATCCTCTTCACAGGAAAGCACATCCTATGAGACCAACAGAACTGGGAGTCAGTCACCCCCTAAGGCTGGGAGGTGGACACAGAGTGATTACTAAGCTATTTGCAGGGAAAGAAGAGGACTTCACTAGGGGATTAGCTCCTAGGGAGACCCACTGAAAACAAAGTGTGGTGTCTTAGGGCTGGATCAGTCCCCTGAGAGCAGGGGACATTAAAGCTAATAATAGTAACTCATGTTGTAAGCTAAAGTAGGAGGAAGAAATGCAAGGTGGAAAATGATGTAAGAGATGAAGAAAGTGCCTTGTCAAAGTTGGGATGCAAGGCAAAGGGGAGGAGCCAAGAAAAAAGAGCCTATACGTGGGGGAGGGAGTAGGTCAAATGTAGTAGACAAGGCCAAAGCATGTCCAAGCTCCAGGGTTTGGCACAAGATTGAATAAGTATTACATTCAAATGGCAGAAAATAGAGAAAAGTGCTCATAGACAACACACACACACAACAAGAGATCGATCAGTCTCCCCTATTCCATCCCACAGCCCAGAGATGATTATTTCAGTATGTTTTCTATACATTATTTGATTTTGAGAGTAAGCAAAGCCGAATCAAACTGGTTCCTTGACTGTGTTCCAGTTAGTGTGTGTGTTGGAGGGACAGAGAGATACTGAGGCCAGAACTCTGAAAATAGGGGCAGCTTATCCAGTTCCGAAAAATAGCGATAATGTTGCGGATGGCCGAGGCATCGTGGGATTTCCACCCCAGAGAGAACTTGAAGATCATCCAGTTGGTGATGTTAGAAGTCTGCTCTTAGGAGCCGTGTAGGTTCAGCACAGGTGTCTCAGGGGCTGTCTGGGGCAGAACGGGGGAGGGTTGCGTGTAGAGCAAAGTGGTCAGGGTTATAGGTCCCCAGCCCAGTGGCTCTGCTTTAGCCTCTGGATATATTCCTATCTGGATAAGATTTCATTTGAAGAAAAGATTCTGCTACTTTTAAAAGAGGAAAATAAAAATGATTGAATGCCAAGTAATCACTTTGTGAATAAAGAAACTGAAATCCAAAAGGATGAAAAGATTAGAGAACCCCATGGCCCAGAGTGGTAGCTGTAAGGAGCATTCCTCATTCCCTAGCCCCTCTGTGAGATTCTCCCTGAAATCAGCTGCATCCTTCCATAAGCTTCTTTAGAATAGGCCTCCTCTTACTCAGAAGACCTCTGCTCTTGACTCAGGATTATACAGCAATAGGATGATCTACCATCCCTGTTGTCCCAGGTCTGAGAGGTTGCCCTGGGTGTAGGACTTGGAGTGCTAAAGCTGAGAAAGGCCCAGACAAACCAGGACAACTGGTCACCCTGTCAAAAAGCCCCTAGTTCCCAGACTTTTCTTTACTAACCACTCTGTTTTTGCGGCTGGAATCCTGAGCAAATTTCTGTCTCACTTTAGAGTCTCACAGACCCCTTCAACCTTTGCAGCCCAATCTTTGAGTCTGCCTTTCTCAATTCTGCCTTCTGACCCCATGGTTTCTGGTTCTTACCTGTATAGATGCACTTTGTCTGCTTACTTCTATCTGTCAGGGACAACATCCTCTATCCTGCTTTGCTTTTTTTCCCTCTGGGATCTGATCACATGTAGTCATTGAAGACATCACTGAGTGTCACTTGCTGTCCATATGAGTTGCAGTAACTGCTGGCTACTTTCCTAATCAGTCCTGCCAAACTCGTACATTCTGAAAGGTCCTAGACCCAAATTCAGACTTGCATCAGAGTTTCTTTCCATCATCTTTTCTCTTCATGACTGACAGTTTTGGAAAATATTGTATCTTGACTGGTAGAGGCCAAATATATATTTTAGCCTCCATGCAGTCCATGAACTGAGTGCCTGGACCTATCAGATTAGCAGGGGATAATTTTTTAAACACCATTTATCAAATAGCTGGAAAGACCCTCTTTAGACCATTGCTGATCAGTATGTCTAAATTATTGTCACTACTTGTTTTTACCTTCAGAAGACTTGCTACATACCATCCAAGGAGGGTGTTGTTAAGTAACTCAAGCATGGAATGTTAGCATCTTATTTGACGAGAACTCTGCCAAAGTGCTCCTGTTACTTCACTCAGCATTTGGCCTGTGGGGAGAGCCTTGTGGCCTCTGCTCTGCTCATCTGCCCACTCAAATCTATTTTAGGTTTACTTGGTAGATTCTGATCTGAACAATTTTTCAGAGTCCCAGACATGTTCTTTTTTCAAAAACAAAAAACCAGTTTGGCTCAACTCTGTGTCTATCCTGCTCTCTCCAACTGCAGCGATGGCACTCAGACCTCTGTGCTCAAGGGATGCGATTAGAGACATGAAATGGCATTGAAATTCACGCCATAGAGCATCCGAGTTCAGCTGGCATGTCAAAGATCGTGGTGGTTTTCTTTCCATTCAGTAAACACTGTGTTATATCATTGCCCCTTCATTTTTAGCTTCTTTGGAGGGGAAAAAAATCACTTTACTTCCTACCAAACAAACAGTGAGACAGACATCAATAATGTTATAAATGTGCTATGGGAAGAAAATCTGTTACTTATTGTATTTCCTGTGGTAGCTATATCAGTGGAGGAAATATTGGAGGGAAAAGTGCCCTGACAATTTTGAAATAGAATTTAGGATGATAGCTCATAGCACATTATCTCGGGACTCATCAGATACCAACATCTTTCTCTACAGATGAAGAAAGTGAGACTCAGGTCAAAGTGGTGGTTCTCCATTCTGGCTGCACATGAAATCTGTCTGGAAGCTTTAGAAGATAGGGATGCCTGGGCCCCACCTCCAGAGCCAACATGATTGGTCAGGGGTGGAGCCTAGCATTGATGATTTTTTATTATTTATTAAAATCTTTTTATTTAAAAAAGTTTTTATTGAAGTATAGTTGGCATACAATATTATATTACTTTCAGGTGTACAGTGGTGTTCTGACATTGAAACGCATCACGAATTGATCACCACAATAAGTCTAGTAACCATCTGTCAGCATATAAAGTTATCACAATATTATTGACTATACTGCCTTTGTGGTACATTGCACCCCTGTGTCTTATTTTGTAATTGGAAGTTTGTACTTCTTAATCCCTTTCACCTATTTCGCCCAACCCCCACCCTCTTTCCTTCTCATAACCACTAGTTTGTTCTCTGTATCTTGAGTCTGTTTCTGTTTTGTTTGGTTTGTTTATTTGTTTTTTAGATTCCACATGTAAGTAAAATCAGATGGTATTTATCTTCCTATGTCTAAATTATTTCACTTAGCATAATTCCCTTACAGTCCATCTATGTTGTTGTGAATGGTAAGATTTCATTCTTTTTTTGTGGCTGAGTAGTATTGCATTGTGTATATACACACACCACATCTTCTTTATCCATCCATCTGTTGATGGACACAGGTTGCTTCCTTATCTTGGCTATTGCAAATCATGCTGCGATGAACATAGGGGTGCATATATCTTTTTGAATTAGTGTTTTCATTTTCTTTGGCTAAATACCCAGAAGTGGAACTGCTGAATGGTATGGTAGTTTTATTTTTAATTTTTTGAGGAACTGTCATACTGTTTTCTGTAGTGGCCTCACTAGCTTACATTCCCAACAGCAGTGCAGGAGGGTTCCCTTTTCTCGGCATCCTCTCCAACAATTGTTATTTCTTATCTTTTTGATAATAGCCATTCTGACAGATGTGAGGTGATATCTCATTGTGGTTTTGATTTGCATTTCCCTGATGTTTAGTGATGTTGAGAATCTTTTCATGTGACTGTTGGCCGTCTGTATGTCTTCCTTGGAAAAATGTTTGTTCAGGTCCTCTGCCTATTTTTAATTGAATTGTTTATTTTTTGATATTGAGTTGTATGAGTTTTATATAAATTTTAGATATTAACCCCTTACTGGACACATCATTTGCAAATATCTTCTCTTATTCTTAAGTATTAGTTATTTTGTTCTTTTTGATGCAACTGTAAATGGGATTCTTTTCTTAATTTCTGGTAGTTTGTTAATTAGTGTATAGAAATGCAACAGATTTCTGTATATTGATTTTGTATCCTGCAAATTTACTGAATTCATTTATTGGTTCTAATAGCTTTTTGGTGAAGTCTTTAGGGTTTTCTATATATAGTATCATGTCATCTGCAAATAGTGACAATTTTACTTCTTCCTTTCCAATTTGGATCTCTCTGCTTCACCCCCGCTTTGGTCTGATAGCTGTGGCTAGGACTTCCAATACTACGTTGAATAAAAGTGGCGAGAGTGGGCATCCTCGTCTTGTTCCTGATCTTAGAGGAAAAGCTTTCAGCTGTTCACATTTGAGTATGATGTTAGCTGTGGGTTTATCATATATGACCTATATTATGTGGAAGTGTGTTCCCTTTTGGGGACAGTTTTTATCATAAATGGATGTTAAATTTTTTCAAATACTTTTTCTGTATCTGTTGAGCTGATCACATGATTTTTATCCTTCATTTCGTTAATGTGGTAAGTCAGATTGATTGATTTGTGGACATTAAACCACACTGATAGTTTTTTAAAAGCCTCCTCTCAGGTGGTCGTCATACGCTGCCAATGCCCAGAATCCCTGTTTGAAAGTTCAGTGGCAGTGTAGAACGAGGCCACGTCAATCCCAGATCAGAGATGCATCCACGCCCCCACTGCTGACACCTTGCAGAACGCTGGCGGTTGGCATTGCAGAGAACACTTAAAGTAGGTGAGCCACAGCCACATAGGAGAGGGAAAGTATTGCAGCCCGGAATTGAGTAAGAGGGAGAATGCTAGTTCCATGTAAATCAGCTGCTAGCATTTCCCAGGAGACAGGACACACAGGGACATGCTGACACACTGAATAACTCAGCTTGGACTTCAGTAGAGTCTTAACTTGATTGTGGTACCCTCTTGAAAGAGATACTAATCATTTAGCAAACAGAGTGATGGTGGAGCTCCTTCAGGAGGCAGATACTTGGAATCCTCTTCCTTCCCAGTGGATTCAAGGAATCAGAGCATTCCTGACAACTCTTTAAGACAGCAGCATTCATTAAGCCCCTCTTTTACCAGCCTATCACTGAGTGCCTACCTGCTAGACAGTAAGGACCCCGAAGAAACTGCCTTGTTCTGCAGTGTGTCCTAGAACCTAGTACAGTACCCAGCATAGAGGCCATCCTCATCATTTGCAGGCTCCATATTTGCAATTCACCTACTCACTAAAATTTGTCATCCCAAGATCAGTACTCACAGTGCTTTCATGGTCCTTTGGGGGCACATGCGGGGCAACAGAACATTTTGGCCCCCCAAGCACATGCATGCTTCCAGCTGGGGTTGAACAAGACAACGGTCTGCCTACTTGTTTTAGCTCTCACACGGTAAGCACATGTCCTTTTCCTGGCCAATTTAGTGCCATGTTTTAAAACTGTTTGTACTTTTGGTTGGCGATTTAACTGTTTAAAATGGCTCCCAAATATAATACTGTGGTGCTGCCTAGTGTTGCTAAACACAGGAATGCTGTGCTTTATGGAGAAAATACACATGATTAGATAAGCTTTGTTCAAGCAATACTTAAAATGATCTTGGATGTGAGGTCAGTGTTAATGAACCATATATATATATATGTAAAATAAGATGTCTTAAACAGAAACATACATAAAACAAGGTTATGAATAGATCAATTGATGAAAATGTTGTGACCAGAGGCTCTCAGGAACCTAACCCTGAGTTTCCCTGAGGAGAAAGAGTTTAATATTCATTAATTCATTTTTCATGATGACTTCATAGAACATAACTATTGAAAATAATGAGTTATATGCTGAATATGTTATGTGCTCAATAAATACCAGTTAGTCAAATGAGGAACTGAGTAAAAATCTCACGTTTGCATATTTTATGTATACACAATTTTTAATGTATATTTGCATTGGATTCACTGTTGGTACTGCGATCTCAAAGATACCCAAAGTAGCTAACCTTTACTGAGTGCTGAGTATGAATCAGGCACTTTATGTATATATATATATTTTTAAAATTCTCACAACAGTCCTATGAGGCAAACACTTATCGTCTTCATTTTGCAGAGAGGGTGGGTAACTGAGGCCCAAAGAAGTGAAAGAGCTTGGTCAAAGTCCCTCAGCTGGAAAGAGGTGAATACATATTTGAACCCAGGTAGCTTGACCACTGCTATGGGATGAACTGTGTCTGCCCGAAGTTCATATGCTGAAGTCCTCTCCACCCGGTACTTCAGAATGTGACTCTTTTTGGAGATAGAGTCTTTCAAGAGGTAGTTAAGGTTAAATGAGATTATTGGGGTTAGCCATAGTCCAGTGTGACTGGTGTCCCTGTAAGAAGAGAAGATTAGAACACTGATATGCACAGAGGAAAGACCATGTGAAGACACAGGGAGAAGACAGCCATCTACAAGTCAAGGAGGGAGGCCTTCAGAAGAAACCAGTCCTACGGACACCTTGATCGTGGACTTCCACCTTTCAGAAGTGTGAGGAAATAAATGTTTATTGTTTCCGCCACTTAGACTGTGATACTACCAAACTAATGCAACTACAGTATCAATGCCTGGCTGGTAAGTAAGACATGGCCCCAGATTCCAAATCACTCAGGGTCCGGAAACTTGTCAGAACGCCCTGGAAGCCATTTTCTTCAGGACAGGAGCGGTATAGTTGCAAATGAGGCTATAACTAAATCCGGAATTCTGGAACTGCCTGCAAGAATGGGGCAAGGGAGAAAGAGTGCTGGATCTTGGGCCAGAGCCAAGTGGAACATAAAGGTGGCCAAGCCAGCCCAAAGCACCGGGAGGGGTGCCAGCTCACCGAATTACAAGCAAGATGGGGAGGAGTTATGCTGGATGAGAAACAAGCCAAATGACCCAGCCAAGAAAGAGAACCAGGTCACAAAGGGAAATGTTTAAAAAGCAAAGTCCAGGCAAAAAACAATGGGAAAGGGATCATGAGGACTGCTTTCTGGATCCATAGCCCACCTGAGACCCAGTTGGCTGGAACGTATAGCTTTAAGGAGCTTAAACTCAGTTTCCTTTCATGCTGTTTTATCAGTATAAAAGCCAGTGTTGAAATTGAATTCTGGCATCCCCATTAAAATATGGTTGAGTGACAGACTGTTCATAACTGTGTCGTGTTATGAAGCAGAAGGCTGAGAAGAAGATTCTGGAATACAGTAGTTTTTAATAGTAGGGACGATAAATCTGTCCTTATTTTTTACATTTTCAAAAACATTCTTGACAATTTTGCATACTTTGTTTTCTTATATGCACTCTTAAATCTCTTTAAATTTAAAAGAAAGCCTTATTCCCATTGAAATTATATGAAATTAATATATTTCTAAAGGATTAACATTTTTATTATATTAAGACTTTTGACTTTCTATCCAGGAACATGGTATGTCTCCACATTTATTCAGGTCTTGTGTTATGTTCCTTAATGAAATTTATAGCTCTCTCAAATAAATCTTACACTTTCTTTGTTAAATTTTTTCGTATGTATTTTGTAGTTTTTGTCTCTATTGTTGATGGGTTGTGTATATGACTTTTTTTCTCATTTTCATTTCCATCTGTTTTCTACTTGTAAGTGAATTGATCTTTAAATATTTTTCCTGGTAGCCAATACCTTCCTAAATTATTTTACTTGTAATCCAACAATTTACCTTTTTTGTTGAAGTATAGTCGATTTATAATGTTGTGTTTATCTATTTCTGGTGTACAGCATAGTGATTTAGTTGTACCTATATATAATTCCTTTTCATATTCTTTTTCATTATAGGCAATTACAAGGTATTGAATATAGTTCCCTGTGCTGTACAGTAGGGCCTTGTTACTTACCTGTTTTATATATAGTCGTTAGTATCTACGAATCCCAAGTTCCCAATTTATCCCTTCCCACCCCCTTTCTCCACAGTAACCATGAGTTTGTTCTCTATGTCTGTGAGTCTATTTCTGTTTTATAAATAAGTTCATTTGTGTCTTTTTAATTTTTTTTAGATTCCACATATAAGTGCTCTCATGTGGTATTCTTCTTTCTCTTTCTGGCTGACTTCACTTAGAATGATGATCTCCAGGTCCATCCATGTTGCTGCAAATGGCATTATTTTATTTTTTATGGCTGAATAGTATTCCATTCCACACATATACATACACACACACACATCTTTATCCAGTCATCTGTCGATGGACATTTAGGTTGCGTCTGCCACTTAGCTATTGTAAACAGTGTTGCTATGAACATTGGGGATCATATATCCAATAATTTGTTCTTAATTGTGCCTGAACGTTTTTCTAGGAAACCATTGTATCATTTGCAAATCAGGATAATATGACTTTCTTCCAATATTTACATAACTTCTTTACTTTTTAAGGCTTATTGCATTAGCTTGAATGCTGAAAAAATGGAAACTGCAGGATCTCTTGAGAGAATGTAAGTTATTGGCTAGTGTTGACATTAGGGTTGCAGTTGTGACAGCAGGTGCTTTACCTGTAATCCCTCCTACTGGCTGGCCTATTCAGGATGATACTGCAGAGTCAGAGTGCCTCCCTGGACAGAACCACATGGCATCAGGGGGGTTTTAAGGGACACACTTTGACAGAGTTCTTCCTTCTGGCTGTGAGGTTGATTAGGGGCGGGGTGTGAAGTACATCTCGGGTCGATTGCCCCACAGAATTGTTAGTAGTAGTAGCCACATATTTAAAAACCAAGAAAATGTGAACTTTTTACTTTTTGGGTCTGGTCAAAATGCCCCCTTATTAAACAGAATGCAGTGAACACACTCCCAGCAATGTACAAGTATGTGGGGCCCCTGGGAAGCTGTAGGCTCAGCTGGTCGCTCCCTCACTCTGTCTAAGGACCAACCATGCTGCAGGCCTGTGGCTGCGCTGTCATTTGCAAGGCCCAGGACCACATCTCACCCCCTCCTCTGAGCCCCAAGACAAAACCCACTTCACATAACCAGGCCTATGTGGATCCACGCTCAGAGAATCGTAAAGGACTCCACAGGGCTCGCTTCCCGCCTCTTACTCTAATGAGGAATTCCTTTTAATGCTTTAGAAATAAATAGCTGGGGTTCTGCTCCCTCTGTCTGCACCTTTTTGCTTCCCTGTTTTGAAATCACCAGGCAAGCTCAGAGAAGTCAAGATCAAGTCGCCTTAGTTACCAGATGATTTCTCTCTTTCACCTTGACCCCTCATCATCCCCTCTACATCATCTTTCCATGTGGTACAAGTATTTATTTGACTGCCCTGGGCTTGAAGCTCGTTAGAGCAAGCAGCCGTACTTTATTTTTCCTCTTCTGTGTGCCAGGACACCCATAATAATTAGCAGCCTGAAATGAACCCAACCGTCAGAGGCACAGTGTTTGGTTGCCCCTCAAAGCTTTTTGTTTTTCCTGGCCGATCCTCACTGGAATGGCATTGTACTCAACTAAATTTAACATGTGTGCAATGAGAAGATTTTGCCTCGTTTTTATAGGACTTTGATGCTCTGGTATTTTAAACCAGCCAGGCTGTGCTAGCTCAAGTTGCCTAGTAACCAGCCGAAGACCAGCACAGAGTGAAACCCGTAGAAGCCACGTTCCGTAATAAAGAGAGCAACAGCCAGGAACCAGCAGGTCCAGGGTCACGGCTGGGCTGGATCTGCCCTCCTTTGAGGATGCAACTGACACATCTTTGATTAAGCTGCTCAAATCCTCCATCTGTAAAATGGGCCTGACATTTGATGGCGGGTCCCTCCAGCACATATTGTGAGGATTAATAAAGAATCCAGAAAACAGTTTGAATCGTTCAGAATAAATGCACTTGGGAAATATGTTGGATTTATAATAATTTGGTGCTAGCACGAAGATAATGTTGGGAAGCAGGATCACTTAAGTTGCTGATTTCCAAGATTCTAAGGCAAATACAGTATTATCAGACTCTCTGCTTGCCTTATTGCTGAAGGAATTTATACAGTTATCTCAAGGATGGAAAATGGTGATAAATGGATTGAAAACTGAGGAAAAACATATCAAAGTGTTCCCCAAAATGTGAGTTATGATGTCCGACGTCAATCCACATAGGTGGGATTTAGCACTAATTTGGCTAATCTTAGAGACGTCTGTCACTTCAAAGAGTAGAAACTCAGGATAAAGGCGTATAGTGCCGTGAATAGAATATAAAATGGCTTCATTTAGGTTTCAGTCACCTCTCTCAATGCCAAGGTGGAATTTTTGGTCACCTGAGCCAACGTGCCTTACCTAGGGTTCAAGCCCCTCTCCTCCCGCTGTAATCTGAGCACCTACTTTTTTCCCCTCTCCATTACCCCGTGCAGACCTTGCATTTCACAGGTGCTGGTTTATTTCTTCTGCCCCCACAAACAGAACTTTTCCTTACGTCTACAGCTGCAAGCATAAAGGCTCACAAACTTCCGCCCTTTAATTGTTTTTCATAGTTCTCTTGGATGATCTGAAACAAAATTATCTTGGAACCCCCCCAGCTCAAGTCCTCCTTTGTAAAAAGGATTGTTTTATTTCCCAGGCTTACATGGGTCATAAATCCCCAGACATCAAGGAGAACTGAATTCAAACCCTTTCTTGGCTGTTTTCTGTGCATGTTTAAGACAAATTACCTCAGTTCTTTCAGTCGTAGATTACTATGTATAAAACAGATCATAATATACTCAAAGGTTGTTGAGAAGATTAAATAAGGAGATATATATGTATAATAAATATATACACATACAACTTTATATGTGTATATATGTGTGAGGATAACATAGTTTTGGACATGGAAATATACACGGTCGGATAGCTATATAGAGAGTCAGAAATTTCATAAGTATTCAGTGCTCAGTAAGCTTGTTATCGATTATATTCTGTCTCTGCCCTTTTTCTAGCTCTCATACCAATCATGGCAGCTTTTCTAGAGGCTAGAGTAGGACCCTATATCACCTAACAAAATCTACATGTAGATGTATTCCTTTGGAGGAGATTGAAAACCACATTAAAAAGTAAAACATTTTCCACTCGCCTGCATTCTCATTTTCTCCAGTGTTTAGAGAATCTGGCCACTTTGTTCCTCCATTCCATGCTGAGGTCATTTGTTAATCATAAGTACAAAAAACATGATTATTAAATAAGGTAAAGAAACCGCCTATTTAAAAAAAAATAAAGGGAGCAAGTCTTGGTCCTTTCTGAAGGAGACAAATTTTGATTGTCTTACATAGAATATTTTTAAGCAGTGTTTACCTGTTTTAAGAGAAAAACATCAAACCCCCAGAATCCTAGAGAAAAAAAATACCCCACTGAAAACCCTCAAGGGCTCCTGGGCCATTTGTACCCCGTCTCTGGGCAGTAGGGAACTCATTGTGCGGGGAGTTGCCTTGGCTAAATTTGATCCACCGGTGAAGATGCTGAAATACATTGATTTAATCACTTGTCCTGAAACCGCCGCTGAATTGCAGCTAGCTGAAATGACCCAGGAAACCAAGTCCTTGCACTTAGCGTGGGAGATGAAAGGAGGAGTCACACGGAAGGTTGATTAAAGGCCTGGTGCTATGGCGGCCCTCATCCTCAGAACACCGGGGAATTTCTAGATGCTGCCCTGACCCACATTCGTTTTCTTACAGCACAGGAACTGCTGGAAATTCCACTCTGTTTCTTAAAAAAACTCATCTGGGTGATTCTAGAGGGGCGGGTGATTCCCAAAGCCCCATAACCCCAGTGACACGGGACTTTGAAGATTTTTTTTTTCCTAAAAAAAGCAGAACTGAAGTCTCTTCCACCTCATTCTGCTTTGCCCAGGGCTTTCCCAGCTTTAGCAGTCAAAGTCCCCAGTCCTGGGAAACCCTGCAGTCCTGGGAAAACACAGAACAAGCTTTCCTATAAATATAGCCAGGGAATGTCATATGATCACCAACTTCTTTGAAAAGAACAAGACTCTGACTCACTCCATTTAGGAAAATCCAGAAAAAAAGTTGTTGTCAACCCATCATCGTAATGTCCTCCAAGATCTACTCTTTGTTCTCCAATTCAGTAGTTACATTTATTGTTGCGGCAGGAAAAATTCGCAAAACTGATTAAAGCTGTGGAACATCTTCCTACAAAAATCTATGTATATTCACATTATATTGAAGTATAACATAGTTAAAGCATACTAATCAAAAGGTCACAGATTGATCAATTTTCGCACGCTGAACACAACTGTATCAACAGCACCCAGATCCAAAATACAGTGTTACCAA
This sequence comes from Vicugna pacos, assembly GCF_048564905.1. Lineage (NCBI taxonomy): Eukaryota > Metazoa > Chordata > Mammalia > Artiodactyla > Camelidae > Vicugna > Vicugna pacos. The sequence continues at coordinate 10,289,730 of NC_133023.1, read as the reverse complement.
AGGAAAAAAAGAAAAAAAAATAGAACATTACCAATACCCCCACAGGACCTTTGTTTCCTCTTTCAGCCACTAGCCCACCAAGGGTAAATGTTACCTCAACTTCTAACACATCAGTTTTTGCCTGCTTTTGCATTTCATGTAAATGAATCATGCAGTATGCACACTTTAATATTTGGCTTCTTAAAATTCAACGTGTTTGTGAGAATAGACCATATTATTATGTGTAGTTGAGCTCATTAATTCCCATGTATAGTTCATTGGATTAACATACCATATTTTATTTATCCATCCCATTGTTGATGGATATGTAGGTCATTTTTAGATTTGGACTGTGGTGAATAGTATTACTACAAATGTGTACATTTCTGTTGGATATAAACCAAAAAGTAGAATGGCTGGGTCCTGGAATATGCATATGTTTAAGCCTTAGTAGATACTGTTTTTTATTTAATATATTTTTAATTTACATACAGTAAAGTGCACTTTTGGTGTAAAGTTCTGCGAGTCTTGACAAATGTGTAGAGATCAATAACCACCACCACAATCAGGATTAAACAACAAATCCCCCCCCCATTCCCTCAGACTGCCCCTTTTATAGTCAACCCCTCACCTACACTTTTTCCTGACAAGCCACTGATCACTCTCTCTGGTTTTGCTTTTTTGCTTTTTTTTTTTTAAATAAATGGTATTATGTATAACCTCTTCTCAATTGGTTTCTTTAGCACAACGTATTTGAGATTCATTTATGTTGTTTACATATACTTTTTATTACTGAGTAACATTCCATTCTTTGAATCACAATTCATTCATTTGTCTATTCAAAGACTTTTTTTCACTTTAAACCTTCTATAAACCTTCACATACAGGTTTGTATGTGAATGTAAGTTTTCATTTCTCTAGGATAATCACTAAATGTTGGTTTATTTGGGGTTTTCTTGACCTTTATAAGAAATTCCAAAATTGTTTTCTGGAATGACTGCTCCGTTTTGAGTTGCCATCAAATTATTTTATAAGCCATTCTGATAGTTGTGTAGTGATTTTTTATTGTGTTTTTAATGTACATTTCCCTAGAGACTAATGATGTTGAACATGCTTTCATGTGTTTACTTGCCATTCTCAGATAGTTACTTTATGTATTTTGTCCAGGGTTTTTGAGTTGTAATTGGTGGGAGAATAGGGTGAACGGTGCTTATGCCATCTCAACCAGATCCAGAAGTTCTTAGTATCTTTTATTTAATTTTTTAATGGAAGCACTGTGGATTAAACGCAGGACCTCATGCGTACTAAGCATGCCTCATGCGTACTAAGCATGCAGTCTGCCACTGAGCCATACCCTCCCCCCAATATCTTTTGAATTTAATTTATTATATTCCTCAGAGAATGTGCTTTCTGTTGGTGTCACAGATAGCACAGCAAATAAGTGGAGCATTAACAGCATGAGGACTCCAGATGATGTAAATGCATCTCAGCGACACTCAAGGACACCTTTCGTCTTTTGAATCATGTCTCCCAGTTGGTTGAGAGCCTGCTGTTCTGTAGGATAAGCTCCTACAAAATTTAAGTGGGTGAAAGGACTTGTGTGAGTTAATTGAAAATACACCCCACACTTTTCTGTCACCCCCATTTTACTCCCCCAGGAGACCAGTTCACCCATTCCCCTTAGGTTATGGTATTTTAAAGTGCTGTCTTAGAAAGTAACTGGATCTGGTTGGATGCTCTCTCCCTTTTCACAGTTCTACTGGAATGACCTCAAGTTTGATTTGACCCAGTAGTTCTCAAGGTAGGGAAACAGGCTTTCCCCTGAAGTACACATACTTCTCAGTTAGGCTGCCTTCACCACAGAATTGGTAGACATGGGCCATGATGGTGACAGTACATTTGTCAAACTGGAGCTGGTCTCAAAACATACTATTTCTGGGATAGCCAAAGCTTAAGTCTTAAGGCGTCCAGGTATTGACGTCCATTCTTACTTATTAGGCAGGATTACATGAGCCCACACTAATCCTCTCGGAGGATGTCAGATGCTTTGAATGGCTCCATTAACTCATCCAGGCCACGAGGATGGTGCTGTTCAAAGTGTGCTCTGCAGGCCAGCAGCGTTAGCTTCGCCTGGGAGCCTGTTAGAAATCCCAGTGTTCAGGCAGCCCCTTTGGAGTCAGATCTCTGGTGGTGGGCACAGGAATCTGTATCTTAACAAGTTTTTCAAGGGGTTCTTATGCATTCTGAAGTTCAAGAGCCACTGCTTAGTCATTTAGACTTACCACAAAGCTGAATTTAAAAGTTGGAAAGAGGAAATGAGATGCCTCTCTTAATATTATCAAATTTCTACTGAGGGTTATTTATTACTCTTTTAGTACCGGATTTCCTGAAACTCAAGAAAAAGAAGAACTAGAATGACTTCATAATAGCAGTGCACAAAACTGCCAGCTTACAGGAGAGAGTGTGGCCCTCCTTTCACAATTACAGGTGGTAAAATATTATTGTGAAGTGTATGTGAAGATACAACCCTTTTTTTATTGTTAGAATTCTTTATTTTTTTATTTTTTTATTGATGTACAGTCAGTTACAATGTGTCAGTTTCTGGTGTGCTGCACAATGTCCCAGTCTTGCATATACACGCATATATTCATTTTCATATTCTTTTTCATTAAATACAACCTTATTTTTGAATGATTTTAGAGGCAATGCACACAATAAAGTAAATTTAAAAAAATTTTTTTTCCTTACAATTAATGTTTAAAAAAAATAACATATGGAAAACATGCGGGAAAAGAGGCAAAGCTATTTGTGGTGTATTTCCCTCAGGAAAGAAATTATTTTCTGAGTATTTACCAGGGGAGAGTGAGTAACTTTTGTAGTAATTTTGATTATCATCTCAGTCTTGAGCCTACTAAAGGAATTCTGAGAGCTGAAATCAAGGGAAGGTGAACTGGGAAGCTGGCAAAAAAAAAAAAAGACAGAAGCAGTCTTCTAAATTGGTCTCAAGTTGGTCAGATGCTGTTAATAAATATTTATTGGGTACTTATTATGTGCAGAGTGTGCGCTTCATGCTGAAGCTGGCCATCATTATACCAATTTGGAAGTGTGATAAGCTCACCTTATGAAATGTCCACCAAAACCCATGGAGGCAATAGAAGGCGATGGAGTTTTCTTCCTTCCCTCTGTATTCTGCTTCCACTCCTCTGCAATCCTCCTACCCCTTACCAGGGGATGTTTTCTTCCGCAGGAAGCTGATCCTACTGATTTAGCATCAGGGGCACAGGACTTGCATTGTTTCTTTGTTTCATCCAGCCACAAAGATTCTGATTCACCCTCCCAACTCCCGGTTATTACCAAAAAACACGCATTTTGCAAGCTGAACTGAAATCTGAGGTGTAAAGTGTAGACATAGAACTGAGCTAAAAGAGATTATTATCCAGAAGGAATAGATTTGGGAGGGGGGGCGAATTGTCTGTCCCTGTTGTTCAAATGTGAAGCAAAAGCTGTGTATCATATAATACTTTTAACTGTGTTTCCAAATAATTTCTCTATGAAAACATTCATTAGAAGTGAATTAGTCATCACATCTTCTCGCTTGAGCTTGGGACTGGAGCCCAGGTGCATCACGGGTTTAGTCCCCCCTCTGCCCCACCTAGACTTCAGTTGCCGCTATTGAAGAAGAAGAGGTGTTGATGATTTAACCAGCACTGCAGAGATATTTGGTACATTGCATGTGTGGCCTTTGGAGGAATCGTAGCTAACTCCTCATCTTCCTATAGCTTGAATCCCACGCAGATGAATAGCCTGAGAAAGAGGCAGAAGATTGTCCGAAAGGTGAGGGTGCTGACTGATGGGTTAACTGGGCACTGCCTTTATCCAGGAGCACCCAGGGAAGTCAAAAGCAGGACCAGGGAATGCTTGGGTGAGAGACTGAATGGCTAGGTACCTGGGATGCCTTAACTTCTCATCATGTTCCCTCTAGGTGTTATTAATTCCTTACCTTTGGAAAGAAATTGTGGCGTTAAAGGATTTTTCAGAAAGAGGAAGGCAACAATCACTTTATATCAGCAAGAGGGTTTTTTCTTTGGTTGTGAGAGGGCTGTGTTCATTTTCCTTTGTTAAGATCCCAGACATCTGTCCCAGGTTCTGTTCCACCAATATTCTAACGTAGTCAGTGATCAGCAGTGACTCTGTTGCTCAAGGATTTGGAAAGCCCACTTGCAGACATTAATTCACGATGGGAGAGGAGCCAACTTGGCATGTCTTAGACCAGTTTTCTAATCCTTAAGAGTTTGAGGACCCCTTCATACCATCAGAAAATTTTCCAAATCATCATATAATTTTACCTATGTTTCTAGTATTGGTTGATTGAGCAAATATTTGTACTAGGACAAAAAATGACTATACTGTCAAAGAACAATTTTAAATGATTTTTATTTGATTAATCACAACACTGAAGACATTTGATAGTAGCAGTCCATATATAGGAGGATCTATTTTTATTCATTATGCAGCCAATACTTGATGAGCATGGGGATTAAAGGTCCTTTTGCATAGCACTTAGAGTTCCTCAGTGTGTGCAAGGCACAGATTTGAAGCCAGTGACTTAGACAATTAATGCTAGTAAATAAATGAATGAATAAATACAAAAAATAAATAACTGGGGGAAAAACAAAACTGGCCTTATTAGTAAAACAGAAAGAAGCAGAAAGCTTTGCTGAATCTGGAATTACAATTACTTTGGTTGGCAAATGGGAAATTATTTTGTGATAACTCTTGTTACTGCTTTGAACATCTGTGATGAATTTAGGGACACTTGTTGCTTTTGGGTAAACAGATTGTGTTAGTAGAGCAATCAGATTAAATAAGTCTTCATTAGAAGTAGATTTAGCTGCTAAAATGGTTTTTAAAGCCGATTTTTATCTTCAGGGAGTCAGGACTGTAGACCATGCAAATATTCATGGCTTTGAGATGGAACATTGCCAGGATGGATAGGCATGTCCCAAATGCTCTGAGCGAGGACGGAAGGTAACTTGATACCTCCTACCACACCCTCTCTGATGTTGATGGGATGATGATCACCTATAAGCTGAGGGAAACACCTATTTAAAGAGGGATGCTGGCTCCTCGCAGAGCAGTGCTACAGCTAACAGCAGGCTCATAACTGCAACTTCTCTAACTCCGCATTCAGCTCTGATTCACAAATCCACAACTGGGATATCTGGGGGTGATGATGAGGCTTCAAAGCCCATTAAATGGAATTCTGAGCAAAGGATAAAGCACCACCTGAATCTTATCTTGGTTCATCCCCTGTCTTCTCCTTGAAGTCCCCAAGGTCACTGTGCCCACAGTGGACAATGGCAAGGGAAGAAAGGCTTCATTTCTTTTCAGTGAGCCTGTGCCTGAAACTCTAGTGCAGAGCTTCCTAGGAAACTGGACAGGAATCCATGGCTTACACACAAGCAGCAGAGGGAGAGCTGTCCCTCCTCTAATTCCAAAGCCCACTTTCAAACTTTACCACACTTACGGAAACTGTATTAGGAATATAAGGCCAGGGTTTAGAACAGCCAAGTGTATGTGCGATAGAACAGAAGGAAAGGAAGCCAGAGCCCCAGGCTGGATTCTGCTCCAAAGAGGCAAGAGAAACAGAGAAATACACCCGTATATTTGACCCTCTGACACACAGGGTCATATACACACTACAGTATTCAAATCTGAGCCACTTAGATTGGCAACACTTGCTGTTGGGGAGGACCTAGAAAGTAGATGGGGAGAAGGAAGAGATCTTTCTCTGTGGCACCTATGGATCTCATTCTAGAAGACTGCTGTCCATGTTTGAATTCTACCCTGAAGGATATATAACTTTGAAATCCTTCACAAAATGAAATTTTTTGCCAGATTAAATTCTACTCAAAACCCTGTTGGCACAAGAAGCTGCATGGATACATCCTTTGACTTCCTGAAGCAGCAAATAATCAGGCTCATGCTGGCATTTGACGAGTTAAGTGAACTGAAATATGAAGTCTGACTAATTTGTTAATGACATTTTCTTCCATCCAGAAGAGCAACAAAATCTGTAGGAAGTAAATCTTTGCTTCATCTCCTACTGCTGTCATTGAAAGAATTATGGAGACTTTTTTTTTTTTGCAGAAAGCCAATGAATTGCTTGATTTTATAAAAAGTGGATAAAAACAGCGTCTCACTCTAAAGAGACAAGAATATTCTAGAACATTGCTTCCCAATAATCTGCCCTTTCCAATATGGTAGCTAGCAGCCACATGCACGGGTCATAAAGCATTTGAAATGTGGCTTGATGGCTGAGGAACTGAATGTTTAATCTTATTTCATTTTAAATATTTTGATTTTAAATAGTCACACGTGTCTAGGAACTACCATATTGGAAAGCGCAGTTCTAGAAGAACTATTCCACTCATGGGTACTATATTTTTAGTAAATATATCATAGACATTAAAGAGTATAGAATATATACAGTTTAAATAATAATAAATTAATCCATGTACCCTCCAACCCTTGTTAAGAAAGAGAATATGACCCAAACCTCTGAAGTGCCCTAAGTGCCCCTGTCTGATCCCTTTGTACCCCATCCTACCCCCAGAGGTAACTACTGTCCTAAACTTTGTGTTCATCATTCCCTTGGGGTTTTAGAGGTATGTTTTTTCCAAATTTTTTATCCATTCTTGAACAAAATTTTGTTTCACTTAGTATGTTTTTGGAGAAGATATGTAGAATTTTAGTGTGTGCATTCTTTGGTGACTTGCTTTTTCACTCAGTATTATGTTTAACACTCACTCACTATTCATGCATATAGCTGTATTTCCATTTCCCTGCCCTTACTAATATACTAACATACTTTATTTAATGAAAGCACAGATTAGTTCTTCTTTTGTGCTGTGCTCCAGTGTATTAATACATTATAGTTTTTTCATCCATTCTACAGTCTATGGTAATGGTGTTGTTTCTGTTTTCTTGCTATTATAAATACTCAGTATTTTTCACATGTTTCTAGGATCAGATAAGAAAGAGTCTCTTTAGAGTACATGCCTGGGGGTCAAAGTGCTAGGTAAGAAGAGCACACATATTTTTACTTTACAAGGTCATGCCCACTAATGAACTCATCTGCAAAACAGAAACAGACTCATAGACATAGTAAACAAACTTATGGTTATTGAGAGGAAAAGGGTGGGAAGGGATAAATTGGGAGTTTGAGATTTGCAAATATTAACTACTGTATATAAAATAGATTTAAAATTTTCTACTGTATAGTACAGGGAACTGTATTCAATATCTTAAAGTAAACTATAATGAAAAATATGAAAATGAATATATGTATGTATGTGTATGACAGAAACATTATGCTGTACACCAGAAATTGACATCTTATAACTGACTACACTTCAGTTAAAAAATATACAGGATCATGCCAAGTTGTTTTCCAAAGTGGCTGTATCAATGTATATATTCACCAGTAGTTCAAGAAGTGCTTGGTTCTCTACATTCTGGCAATAATTATCTTTGTCAGACATTTTCATTTGTGTTTATCTGATAGGCATAAAATGCCATCTCATTGTATCTTTAATCAGCATCCTCAGATTATTAATGGGATCAGGGAAATTTTCATTCACATAGCTTTCCTTTGGAAATGCCTGCTTGTTTTCTTTTTTCATTAATTTGTGGTATTTTAACAATATTCTGAATATCAGTCCTTTGCCAGACATAATGCCAGACTACAGATATTGTCTCCCTATTGTGGCTTGTCTTCTTATTTTATGATCTAGTTATTAAGCAGAAATTCTTAATCATACTGTACTTAAATTTAACACGTATTTCCTTTGCTTGTGAATTTGTTGTCTTTTTTAAAAACAAAATCCTCCCCATTCAGAGAGTGTAACATCTTTCTCTTATATTTTCTTTATGATTTTGTTTCCTGTTTGCCTTTGAGTCTTTTATCCATCTGTCATTGGTTTTGTTCATGATATAAAACTGGGACGCAAGTTCATCTATTTCCATAGGGATAACTCTAACCAATGTTATTGAATAGATGGGTTATTTACTCACTGATGTCCCCTGCCAACTTTTGTTTATGCTGGCCAATTCTCAGCCCTCTCTTTTCATGTATCTTTCATCTCTTCATCTTTTCATGTATCTTTTCATCTCTCTCATGTATTTGTGGGCACAATTTCAGATGCTCCCTTCTGTTTCATTACTCTGTTTGTGTAACCCTGAGACAGTACTGCAATCTCTTAATTACTATGATGTTGAAATAAAGGAGCCAGACAGAAAATAATAACCAATCTATGCTTCCATTTTCTTTAAAACTCAAAGCAGAATGCTTCCCATTATCTACAAGGAGGCATAGAGAAGAGAAGGAGATGAAATCACAGAGATACTTGGTGGGACAGATCATGGAGTCAGATGGAAGCCACTGAAAGGTTTTCAGCAGAGGAGTGACATGACCTGGCTTTATGTCTTCAAAGCACCACTCTGGAGCTTAACTGAGAATAGACCTTTGTGAAGCAAGAGTGGAAGCAGGGAGGCCAGGGCAACGATCCAAGTGAGAGAAGATGGTAGATGAGACTAATGTGGTGGCAGTAGAAGTAGTGACATGTGGTCAGAGTCCATGTCTATTATGAGGATAAAGCTGATCGCATTTGCTGATTGAATCTGCTGTGAGGTATAAGAGAGGAGAGGCATCAAAAGAAGAGGAGTGGTATCAAGCAAGATACATTAAGAGTTCTGGCTGAGCAATTGTAAGGATGGATTAAGTAGTGTACAGTACATACATAATTGTATATGACACATATGGAATAGATGTAAAGTACACACACGTACATGGTGCCTAGTACAGGTTTAGAACATGGCATGTCTATGTGTTTAATAAATAGGCCCTCTCTCCTTCATAGGCCATGGACATAAAGGGCAACCCAGTTCAGACTGGAATATCCTGCTGTAGTTCCTTAAAGCTAGAGATACCCTCACACTCAAGTGGTGACCCTGGGTGATGCTTGCCTGCTATGGAGGGGAGATGAAAGACTGAGGTCTATAAGACTTGATTCTTAGGCATCTGATAGGCACTAACAATGGTGCCCATCTTGGGAAATAATCAAAGTAAGTGAGAGTAGCATGGCTTCCAAGAGGACATTTTTTTAAGACCAAGTGCTATTTTAGCACAAGCTTGAGGGTGAATGTTTACAGTAGAGAGCTCTGAGATTTCTGTGTTATCTGGATATAAATAGAACATTTGTGCCCCTTGGAAGAAAGCTTAGGTATTTACCAAGATGACCATTATTTTCTGCTGCTCCTGACCACTGAAATACTTTCCAAATGCTTTTCTTTTCTTTTATATATATATATATATTTTTAATTGACGTATAGTCAGTTTACAATGTTGTGTTAATTTCTGGTGTACAGTTATACATATATATATATATTCCTTTTCATATTCTTTTTCATTATAGGCTATTACAAGATATTACAACATATCCCTGTGCTGTATAGTAGGACCTATTTATCTATTATCTATTATCTGTTTATCTATTTTATATATAGCAATTAGTATCTGTACATCCCGAACTTCCAATTTATCTTTCCCCATCCCCTGTTAGGTTAAGTGATTTTCCCAAAGCATGTGGGTAGCAAGTGGTACAGCCAAGATCTAGAAGAATCCAAGCAGTCCTGCTTCAGAATCTGCATCACAATTATCTTTTGTGTGATTCTAATTATTTGAAAAATATCTTGAATATTCACCTGTAGAGTTACCATTTCTAGTGTGCTTTATTCCTTGGGTAGATACATACTTCCATCTGGTATCATGTCTAGGTAGGCAAGTCAACTTTACCACTCATTGTAGTTAAAAAAAAAAAAAGGTAGGTGAAAAGAGAGAGCTTTTTATTTTGTGCCCTGGTCTATCTGTGAACCACTTTTACAAATTTGGAAAAGCAGGAATCATGATAATATAAAAATAGCTGCCTCTTGACTAGTCAGGTCGTGGTAAAAGGGTCTTTAAGTCACATTTAGATAACTCTTTCATGCTCCATATTGCAGGACGGTTGCCCTTCAGTCTACAAGTGTCTATTGAATGCCTCATACTTTAAACGTGTTACCTTAGGAAGAGTACCAAATTAAGACTACTTAAGGTTGCTGACTCTATAGTGGCAGATAACTGGATGGATAGCAGAATTTGGACTTTAGTGGCATATATTTAGCTGCCCTAAAACGTAGTTTGTTCCCTCGTAAACGAAGAAGAAGGATATCTACCTTATAAGGTCTTTGTAAATATTAAATGAGCTATTGAGAGTAAAATGCTTAACTTTACGCCTGGCACATAAAAAATACTCCATGAAAATGACAGTGATGATGATAATGATGATGGTGAGGATGATAAAAACCCTCTCTGCTGTTGGCTTGCTCAATTTTAGAACCTTAAATTTTAGGACACTTAACTGAGATGTTCTATGTTTTATACTTATGAATATAATATTTATAATTAGAAATTATTCATTTTTCATTGAGCTCTTCTATGGTCCATTACTGGCTTTTACATGCTTTATCTTTGCCATCTCTCTGAGACCTTAGAAGAGTGTTTGAAAGAAAAATTTTATTAATTGCCTTGTAACCAGAGTTGACTTGAGCAAAATTGGGTAAGAGGATTTTTGCTTAGATGAAAGTTCCTTCACTCCCTACATTGCTCAAGCATTAGAATTTGCAGAACACGGTTCTGAACAATCTTGTGAAAAGATTAGAGCATTTCCGGAGATGAAAGAAATAGTGTGATAATGCCTGTAAATGGAATATCTCACCTAATTCATTATACATACTATACATACATCTACTTCCCATCTGTATTGTCCACTAGAACCAGGCACACTGAATTTCAATAAATAATTCCCTGGGCATTCTTTATCTAAATTAATTTATAATTGTGTTCACTAAGCATTTTGTTCTTTGTGACTAGTGATGAGACACCAAGAAAGGCTTCTTTGGATTCTGAAATTCCTTCTATTCACTAGCACAAGAAGTATACTGTTCGAATTTTTGAATACCAGTTGAGAGTTGAAGCCCATTTTTGAAAAAAATCTAGAATGTATAATTTAATCAAATGGTTAGTCCTACTTGCTATTGTGTGTATACAGAAGCATTTAAATTGTATTCAGTTTTATAAAATAGAAACATCTAGTTGATTTTTTTCTTTTAGCTTTCCAAAGCAATATTTACAGTGCATTTTTAGAAGTGAGAGTGGGCTAAAACACAGACTTATAAATAGGAGGAGATTTCATCGAATTGGAAAAAAAATCACCACTAAGGGTGTGTGTATGTATGTGTGTGTTGTTTTTATGGCCATCTATTATAATCACTCTTCAGGCTCTGAAATGATAAGAGTATTTTTGTGGCTCTCGTGGAATTCATTTACAGGCACAGCATGAAGGAAAATCTCTCCAGATCAACCTATTAGAGTATATGGTGGAGAGAAGTAACAAAGCTCTCATTTTAGTCATGAAGATGGGGTGATTTTCTATCTTTTAGTCTTTCTTTCTGCATAGGCCTCACTTCCCCTGCCAGTAAATCTCCATTGTTGAAATGCGAAAGAGCTCAAGGAGTGGGCAGCTGGATTTTCACTCTAAATTGCTAGCTTGCATGCACTGCCAGCTGCCAATATCAAGTGCACATCCCTGTCTCATGACTCGCCATTGACCTCACTGAGACAACCCATTGGGTGTGGGCCTAATACTGACTTATCCCTGGCTTTGGGGTGTGCAGTAAATACCAAAGGCTTAGTGAAGGCTAGGAGAGGCCATCCGGGCATTAATTAGGCCTGTGGGGGAAAAGTGGAATCCAGCAACATAGATCAGAAATAAAGCCAGAAGACCCCTTGGAAACTAGTCTGGAAACAAAAAGAAAAAACATCCTGGGTCGGCAATATTAAATCTGATTCAGTTAAAGAAAGTTTGAAGTGATGATCCCTCGGTAATGGTGTAAAAACTGAGGGCAAACTCTGTCTCTGATATTCAGCACTCAGCATACTTCCTTCTAAGCACCCAGTAAATCTCTGGAGAATAAATGAACGAATGGATGTGAATGTTGAAAGCCCAGTTTAGTGTTACATCCTTCACTGTGCCTCTCTCTTTTCCTGCATGCTTACTTCTATCTTCTCTCACTCTTGTGTTTTCTCTCTCTCTCTCTCTCTCTCTCTCTCTCTTTCTCTCTCTCTCTCTCTCGACTAATATTCTCTCCTCCCTCATCCATGTGACATGACCATATCGTGACTCAACTCCTGAGTTAATATCGTCTCTATTGCAAAGGCCAACCCCAATGGAACTAAATTTCCTAGTATGAATTCCAAATAATCTGTGTCCCACCTTCTCAAAAAAAGTACTGGAATCAACTGAAAATAAAAATGCATAGACATATGAATCCAGGCTAATCAAAAGGAATTTGAATGGTGGTCAGGTATCATATTAAGAAGGCAAGACTATAATAGGAATAAAATAATGAAATAAAGTAGTCACCATAACTGACATGTAGCTTTACCTGGTAGGCAAGATAATTAGGGACACATTATAGGTCTTAAAAATATCACCACCTAATAGAAGAATTTGTCATTTTAAAAAAAAAACAGGCCTTATCATAATGCTTGACACATAGTAGGTACTCAGTAAACATCTGTCAAATGACTGCAAGAAGATAAACAATGTCAGGGACATTTCATGTAACAGTATATGTGCACAGAAAGACACACAAATAAGATCCAAGTCTGTGTAAGTACTTTTCACCCAACTAGCAATATAGAAGAGGCTACTTCAACCACATCTCTATACCAAATGCAGACATCATTTCTACGAGGATTCTGATACAAGCTGAGAGGTAAAATTAGACAGTAGTTTAGAGAAGGCATTAGTCCTTGTTACAACTCTGGCTATATATAGCAGAAAAGGACTCATTTGGACCCAAATTAGTATAAGCCACCATTTATTACTGAAATCCAATGACATGGACCCCATAGGCCTTGGGAGTAGAGTAGAATAAGGTCTTAGAACACCATCTGCATTCTCTCCATTTCTCATCTGTGCACCACTACAGGTCTTCCTCATTTCTTTCTCTTTTTCTCGAGGTTTCTGTCTCTCCTCCTCCTGGGATTCCCTATTCTTTAATCCACGTGGTGAAAAATAGGATCACACCACTATTCTTGGATTTATAGTGCCTCCTTTTAAATAAGCAGTCCTGGTGGAAACTGGAATCTCAATTCCAATTCCAAATTTTCAGGGAAGGTCTGTTATTTTGTCTAGTCTGAATCACACATTCAAATATTGACCAATCAACTGTGCACAGGGAAGTCAAGGCCACATCACAGAAAGTGGTTGCTGGGAGACTGCTCTTACCTTTTGAGTGGGAGTAGGGTGATGGTGAACCTGAAGGATTCTACTGCAGCCAAAGCAGTAGTATTAAATGCATTGCTTTCAGGGGATCTAACATTTAACCCAAGGCTAGAAGCAAGAGATCCTAGAATTATTGGTGGATAAAGTGGACCATCTCTTGCAAATATAACCCTTCTCAATCATGATTTTGGCCAAAGCTGCATGTCAGTACAAAAATAAGGTTTCCACTGGGCATCTGATATGTATATACTTTGTGTTGTTGAATGAAGTGAGACCCATGTGCTTTTGCTTTCAGATGGCTGTGTGGAAAGTTTAAATAATATCTTTTTTTTTAAATTAAAGAGCCTGGTTTGTATTCTCATGTAGAAAAAAGTCATCCTACCTTTAAATGGAAATGGGCCTCTGAGCACAGAGTCTGAATTTTTCTCAGAAAAGAACTTAAAATCTGCTCTAAGTCCTGCATGAGAACTCAGAGATCCCACCCACTCCCCAGATAAACAGTTTATAGGATACAGGAAAGATGTTTTAACCTTGAAAATTGTGTAGGGAGGTGTTAGGGTCAGCTGTCGTGAGCACCATAGTGCCATTCTGGCCCTGAGGAATGTCTGGGTCACAGGTGACATTAGATTCTGCTTCCCTTGAAGGCATTCATGACATAGGTGTTACTCAGCTTATAATGACCAAGAGAGAACAATTGCCTACAGTGGGGCCAGAATGCAGGCTTCTTTGGACAGAAGTGAGTCCCCTGTCCCCTGTATTAAAACATCCAAAGCTGGTCCATTTTTACCATGGGTAATACAGAATTTTCAGGGAGGTCTAGACTTATCTGTGTCCCCCTTCCTCTTTCTTCACAGCCAAAACCACCTGGTTAGAATGGCTAGAACAGAAGTCACATCTATGCATTGGGAAGAGAGAAGGCAATATAATAACTTGCTCCTGTGTCCAGCTCCCACCAAACATATAAAATTTCCAAAAGTGTTTCACTCTCTGCTTGTTGTAGTGAAATTTCTAATAGCACAGGGCACAATAATAAACACAGGCCAGTACCAGTAGACTCAGGCTGAGACCTAGCAGACCCTCGGAGGAAGAAATGATTAATAGTATCAGAATGACATCCTTGAGGGACTGATCTGCTATCTCTGAGACAGCAATCATCAAACTTTACAGAACAAACATCACCACTAGACTGGGACTTGAGCCATCTTAGGGCATTCTGAAGAAATGGAAGAACTAAAAGAACAGCTTTAGAATCACAGTCAGGAAACATGCCAGTAAGACAATGGTTGGAGTGCACTTGGCAGGCTTTAGGGAAACGCCAGCTGAATCCAATATGTTCATTACACAATGCAAGCAAAAGCTGCACGAGTGGAAACCCAGCTGAAGCAAATGTAGTTGGAAAGCAGTAATAAAAAAAACAATCAGGAAATGGTGCTAATGTGGTTAGAAAGCAGTAATAAAAATCAGTCAGGGAACTTGGGGGTTTCTTGGGGCTTGTGGACCAAATAAAAGAGACTAGAATATATAGGGCAGTGGTTCTCAATCTTGGTCCCCGGGGGAGCAGCATCAGTCTTCCAGCTTGTTAGAAGTGCAGTTTCTCCGCCTTGTCCCAGTCTTGCTGACTCAGGAACTCTGAGGGTGGGGCTCAGAAAGTTGTGATTTAACAAGTATACCAGGTGATTCTGATGCATGCCAAAATTTGAGGACCACCGGCACAGGGGAATGGGATGTTAAGAGGCATTTATTAAGCATAGAGGGAGAAACAAAATATATTTGCCGTGAATAGATGGGAGAAGAAACAAAATTGTTTAAATAAATGTACTATAAACATATCCCCTAGAGTTGTGGTTTTCAAAAGCAAGATCATGACACATTATTGAGTCATGAAGTACATCTGAGTCACTGAATAGCATTTAGAAAACTTGATTAGAAAATATCTATTGTTCTTTGGGTATTTTCTCCTGAAAATCTTTTTTCCAGTCGTCTGTCTTTGTCTATGTATATGTATGTGTCTGTGTACAATTGGGATGAAAAATTATTTATTATCTTGGATAGAGGTCAGAATGTTGCAAAAGCCACTTCTCTAAGACAGTGATTCTTAAATGTTAATGTATAGAGGAAGTACCCAGATGTGTTAAAGATAAATTTCCAGGCCCGAAGCAGAGATTTTGGTACACCAGACCTGAGATGGACCCAGGTTTCTGCATTTTAACAAGAGCTCTAGCTGATTCTGATTCAGGTGATCTGCAGACCCACTTCGAGCAACAAGTTTCTAGGGTAGAGATTTAACATATTAATGATAAAAATGTAACAATTCAGGTGAAATATTTTTGAGCCCCAATTTAAGGCTAAGCTAATGGTTGTAGAATTTATAAAGTTGAATTGGACATGGATCCCTCCCTCAAAGACATAAAAAATTTAAAGA
The DNA here is from genome assembly GCF_048564905.1 of Vicugna pacos. Taxonomy (NCBI): domain Eukaryota; kingdom Metazoa; phylum Chordata; class Mammalia; order Artiodactyla; family Camelidae; genus Vicugna; species Vicugna pacos. The sequence continues at coordinate 10,273,938 of NC_133023.1, read as the reverse complement.
AACAGTCTTTATTGTTGAGCTTGCCTGATTTCGAAAGTCTGCAAAAGAGAAAAAAGGTAAAATATCCCTGGGGATATTATTTGCTACTTACAATCTGGTTAGGTAGACAAAACATATACTGAGGCAATCAGAGTCTCTGCTAGCTCATGTGGTGCCTGTGTGAGTAGTAAAAAGGGTACCCATTCTGGGCAAATGAATTAGGAAAAGACATACCTAACAGGTTAACCATCTAGAAAGAGTTGCCCCTTTCTCCAGATTAATGTAGGCTCAGGCCAGTGCCACAGTTCTGCATGGTAGATTGCAGTAAAGGCCACAGATGATTCTTCTCTGCCCATACTCTTTGGTACTGCCCTCCCACACTAATCCTAGGGTATTGTTAGGACTTGATTTGTTTGGACATCAGCAAACATGATGCGAGCAGAGACTTGAAAAAGGCTGATACATTGGACTGCTCTCAGTAACTTTCCTTCCTATGCAAACAGTCCATCCAGGTTAGCCTGATGGGTGGTGAGAGTCTATAAGGGGATAGGTCTCAGTCATCTCCACCATCCCAGCTGAAGCCATCCTAAACCAGCCAGCTCCAGCCCCTCCAGCCCCTCCACTGACTGACCACAGATGAAAAAACAAACTAGCCAAGATCAGCCAAGTCTAGAAGAACCATCCAGCTGAGCCCAACCTAGATTGCCAAACTATACTAATCATGAGCAAAATAAAAAAAAGTTTTTGTTTTAAGGCCCCAAGGTTTGAGGTATTTGGGTATTTGGTGAAGGCTAATGAGAAACTTACCCAGTAAGCTCTGATTGGAATCAGTCCTTATTGTTGGGCCCCCTAAACCTAACATTCTGTGCAGGGCACAAGCTGCACCATTACACACGGCAGCCTAAGGTGCAAAGTATGTTATGCCAGACTAAGCTGTGTAGGCTGTAGGGTAACCACCCATAATTCTCTGCCTGTTCCAGTGGTTGGATTTTGACTATCTGGCCATGTGAGAGAGAGTAAAATGACTCAAGAAGAGCCTGGTGAGCTGGGAAATTGGATGGTCTAATGACAAGGTCAGATTCAGTCAATGCATAATAGATTGTATGGCGTCACAAAAATTCCAGATTGACTGTTGTAATGAAGGCAGTCATTGTACACACGTGGCTTCTTAGGCCTAAGGATTGCTTTGGGCCATTTTTATTAAGAAAATTATGCCTATTTAGAAGATATTATTCAGTATTTTAATCATTCTGGATCCTGTGCAAAACTATTCCTAAAATGTGTTCCCATGTAACAGAACAGCAGAAAACAGCCAGTCAAGCTCCAGTGACAATTTCCCCTCACTCTCTACTCCTTATCAAGCCATCAAATGTGAAGAGAAGAAACTGGACTCTCTTCTTCCATATTTTCTTCAATTTAGAAAGTTTTCCTTTTCTTTTTAAAACCTGAAACAGTTTCCTTTCATGATATCAACAAACACCTGCATTGATCACAGAAAAAGGAAAGTCATATCCCTGCATAGTCCCCTGTGTGCAGAAATGAACTTGAGCAGGCTGGTTCATCATTTTACAGTGAGAGTGGGCAACTGGTGAGTGAAAGATGAGATGAGAGCATAGAGATGACAAGACATGGAGATGCCCACAGCACAAGGGCAGCACCTTATATACCTACCAGGGAAGGACAGCACTGAGAGCAGTCAGCACTGCTGCTATTCTTTCGTGGGATCCATGGATAGACCATAGGTGGGATGCAGAAACACAGAGATTGAGCGCAACCCTTCATGAATGTGTGTGCTTCTATCTGCGGAAAGGGCTCAGTAGCTTTTATCAGATTCGTAAAGGGATCTTTGTCCCCGTTATCTTTCCCAACAGAGTTAAGAACCACTACAGTAATGGAATCTTAATTTGTGAGCCTCTCAGTTTATTAGAGAATAAATTGATTTTCTTTTGTTTTCCTCTCTTTGACCGCTTTATTGAGGTATGGTTGTTACACAAAAATCTGCACGTGTTTAAGGTATATAATTTGATGGGGTTGGACATATGCATACAGACGTGATACTATCACAACAATCAAGGGAATAACCATATCTGTCATCTCCAAAAGTTTCCATGTGTCCCTTTTTCTATGTGTGTAGTAAGAACATTTAGGATGAGGTCTACCCTTTTAAATGTTGAAGTGCACAGTACCATGTTGTTAATTATAGACACTGTGTTGTACAGCACATCTCTAAAACTTACTCATCTTTCACACCTGAACCTTTCTACCAATTGAACAATGACTCATGGGGAGCTGTTGTTCAATTGTTTTTCTTTTTAAACCAGACCCTGATTGTCCTTTACACAAAAGTACTTTGCACTCCATATGTGACATGAATCTCTTCTTTCCCTTGACTTTATAATGAAATTAGATGTATGTTTCCATGGAAAAGAAAAAAAAACCTTCTAGCTGTTACTTTCAAATATCTTGACAAGAAAAGGGTCAGGCAAGGAGGGGTAATTCTCTCCCCCAATCGCCTCTTGAATTTCCCTATGACCTCTTTTTAATTTCTTCTGTGGCCCTTTCACCTACAAGAACGTTTTTTTTCTGACTCTGGGACACACCTGATGCTCTCAGCCTCCATCCATGGTTCAAAGGAATTGGTCTGGGTCCTGAGCATCCTTTGTGACCCCCAGTTTACGTCAGCTGTCAGAGCTCTACTGACTTCTTGTATGTGAGTATGTAGCCAAACTGAGATACTCAGTATATTAGCCTTTCCCTCACATCACTAACCCTCAAATGATGCACCTGGTCTGAAGGTCCTCAAGTTTGAGGTGTAATGGTACAGAGAATGAATCAGTCCCCTTCTTCATCTAAATCTGTGAGTTCAAAGCAATGCCTACTTGTCTCATTTGACCAAGTGCACGTAGTAACCCTTTAAAAAGAGATGCTATTCAGGATTGTCAAAAGCTTCTCCATCCTACCATCCTCAGTGTTCTTGGAAAGGATCTGGAAGCAGGGGATTATGAAAATCTTTGTTAATATCTTTCAGCAACAGACTCGCCAACCAAGAATCCTCACTAGAGGGCAGGGTGCAAACTTGATTGCTGATTTGGGAACATAGGCAACTTATTTTGACCATGAGGCTGATTTGGTCATTCATTCTGGGGAACTTCAGATCAAGGTGAGGTAGGACCTATCCACTCTTAAGAGAGGTAAAGAGAAGAGGGATTTATTTGTTGACTTCCATTGCTTCTCATGTTAAAAGCAGCAAAACCACATCACAAAAAAATTGGAACACAGGATAAAGAAGGAAAAAGAACTCCCACCTTCACCCCTGCTCTACTGTTCTCACACAACAAAATTAAGATGTTGCTGTGTTTTAATCATGCAGTGTAATCTACTTTTTCATTGTGTGTATATAAAACTCAGTTCTCTCAACCCTTGTTGGCTCTCAGATGATCTCATTCTGGGGACATCTACAGTAGTTTGTGATTCTCCCACAGAATTTCAAATTAGCTGGATACGCATGGGAAAACATCTTCCAGCCAATGAAATGAGCCTATGGGGTAAAACTGACTAGACTACCTTGCTTACCATCTATATGTATTAGTTTTTTCCTTATAAAATGAAAATAGTAACGATCAGTAGCTAAGTGCATTGTTAAAGAATGAAATAAAACAGTCTTTTAAAACACAGAGCTATGTACCTGGAACATTAGTAGTATTCAACAAATACTGGTTGTTAGCATTAGAAATAACCTACCCCAGCATTTGCTGGTTTGTGTTTCTCATACTGTTTGCACCCCCTAAGCCAGGAGCACAGAGCCTGAGTCAAAAAGAAGAAAGAGGACTGTAGTCACATTGTGATCTATAGTTGTGACAACTAGTACTTAAATGAAAATAGAGTCCATGTATTATGCTCTCAGCCTTATGTTTGTTCAAGATACTACGTCGCTTAGAAGTGCCCTTGTGAGCCTGGCCGGCGCTACTCGGGCTTTCTATCACCATCAATCAGAGCAACACATGTTAATTAAGCGCTTTACTGTTTTTGCACATGATTTATTAGGTCTCTTTTCATTAATGCGTTTGATCAAAAAGAAAAGTAATTAAGTGGGGAATAGTGGTGGCGACACATACTCGGCATCAATTATTAAAAATAAAAGTTCTTACGATGAGATGAGAGCCTGATCGTTCATCTTTAAGCCATCCGTGGGCCTCAGCTGATGGCAAGCCATCTGAACTATTACTACCTCTAATTCTTAGGTTCACTGTTAATTTTTAAAGAGAATTAAAAGGAAATATATTTTGATATTTACAATCAAATTGCCAGTAGCTGGTAAAGGAGGACAGGCATTGCACGATCTTCTCTTTATCCCTTAATCATAGAAAGTCAATAAAACTCCTCTCCAGTCAAAAACCTGTGATTTGTCCCTTAAATATCAGTGATATGACTTTGTAAGGTAGGCTTCTCAGAAATCATGATTGCACAATTTTAATGGGGAAAAACACATGTCACATTTTAGGGGGAAAATATCCCATTATTTCTTCCTTGAATTACTTGTTTTTCTAATGGAAGAATTCATAACATGTTAGAAGGCAACCCCAGAGGTAATTATGTGGATCCTTCATTTTTCTAGGCAGGGTTATAAACAAAATCTCCTAGAATTTGTTCTAGCATTTTCAATAAAAAGCCCCCAATGTGAAGACTATTATTCAGGTATTAAGATTAATCCAGCTATGCTGATGAGTCTATAAAATGAAGGTTATCATCGCCTACCCTCAGAGATATGACGCTGCGGGTTCTCGATGTCTTAAAGCTGTTGAGTTTTCATTCTTGGAGTCAATTTAAAGACATTCAGACAGTCATCATCAGTTATGTGTGCAACAAGGTAGGGTATGAATATACAAATAAATTGGATGCCGCTGCCAGAAGTATTCAGATAGATCAGGAATCAGCCTTAGACTATTAGAAGAATAACGTATCTGATGATAATGATGAAGCTAATTTTCTACTTTGCAATTTATTACTATCTTTCATTTTGAGGATATTTTTAAGCTTCACTGTTCTACCTTGTATTAGAAAATTTTTGGATTTGAAGGTCCTTATTTTTCAAAAATGGGCCAGATGTGAAAGTGACATGGCCACATACAAACTGGAACATGAGACCTGCTGAATGGGAGATAAAAATCTTGGCTTAAGGATGAAAATAATACTTTGATTTCTAGAAGGATCTCTATGAAAATATGAATGGTTGTGACTCTCTTAATAATTATACATTTTTGTGTTCTTCCCTATTTTTCAAATCAAATTCCATGATGAAAGTCCAGATTTTGAAATTGGATCAAGAGGTTATTTTACAAGACAGATTGTATCAAGTTAAAATAGTAAGAAATTTAAAATAGTCTTAACGTCATTTTTTTAATTTCAGTTTTTGATGTAGGTAGGTTTCTAGATGTTCCTGATTTAACTTGGGTAGTAGGGTGTGGCGCTACAAGTGGAAAGAGCCCTAAAAAGCATTTACATTTCCCAAAGTAGCTTCTGTGGAACATTAATCTTTTGAAATGGTCTTTGTAAAAAGGGTTCCACAACCAAATAAGTTTGGTAAACTCTGCATATTCTGAGGCTCCACTTAAAGAATTCAAGAAGTTTGTCTCTAATGAAAACCTGTTTCGGTGTGCTTAACCCAATATCCGAATCCCTCATTTGACCACAGACAGCATTTTTCCACGGAACTTCAGTTAACATCCTGTCCACACTTGGGGGAAATGCTAATCTAGGTTAATCCTCTCAAAAAGGAAAGTTATTCAGAGAGCTGTTGCCCGAGCTCTAACAGCTAGTTAATAGCGCCATTGGCACTGGAACTCAGATATCCTGAGTCCCTGCCGAGTGCTCGTTTTTATTAAACCCAAGTGTTCAACACCTTTCCTCAAAGGTGAAGAGGTGCCAGTTCCTCCTTCCATATCCATCCAGCAGTCCTCTCCTCACCTCAAGGAAACAGAGCAGGGAAGATTCCTTCTGACATTTCCTTCCAAGATTCAAGTCAACCTAACATTGTGATACATCCTCGTGTCTTAGAACATTTGGATGATTATAAACAGACTTGAATAGTTCATCAACTGACCCACTTAAGAAGGAAAAGTCTGCCTTACCCTTTGCTAGTCCCATTCCTGCTAATTTGAAATGCTCCTCTTCCCCCCAGTAACCTTGAAGTAAAAGATTTTTTTTTTGTCTTTAAACTAATGCCTCTTGAAGGCCATTTCTGTCACACTTCAGGAGTTTTTTCTCATTACCTGAGGAATCGTGAGAGAGTGAAAATCTCTATCCATCTGGGATCTGAAATGGAATACATGGTCAAAGCACTTACTGCTTATCTCGACTAGTTCTATTTTCTTACTGTACATAGCTTAAATGATTAGACATGCAGGCCAGTCACATCACTTCTTTAATTTGGAGTGTTTGGCCTCACGGTAATAAATTATTTGTTGTTCACTTATTGACCGAAAATCCAGACCTCCCCATATTTCCTATATTGTCTAATTAATTTCTCTTTTCCTTTATTTTTTCCTTTGCTTTTTATATTCTAAGACATTTAAAGGATAGTTAGCACCTCTGTGTGACAGTATGACTCCCGTCCTCCTACTGTGGTCTGTGGATCAGCAGTTTGGCCATTGCTATGAGAGTTGTTCAGAAATACAGAATCCCAGGCCCCGCCCAGACCTACTGAGTCAGAGTCTGCATTTTATCGTTACGTTCATGGGATCGTGCGCACCTTCAAGTCAGGAAAGCATCGATCCAGGGTATGTAACAATGCAAGGAAGGAATGCTTTCCAGCTTCTGCCTCCCAAATTATGTTTACTTGCCAACTCCTTCTGAACACAAGCTTTCTTTTTGGTTCTGAAATAGACGCCAAAGCTAATATACTAAGTGCGTGAGCTTTTAAGTCTGTGAAAGAGAAACAAACCTGGAGACTTCCTGAAACATTTGAAAGGAAACATCAAAATATAGCCCACGTGACTCATTTAAGTCAATTTGACTTAGATGTAAAGTAAGCTCACAGGCAGCCTCCTTTCCCTCTAAGAAATGAGACATCCAAAGCTGAGCGCACAGCTCAGCATCCAGCAGAGCTGTAGAGGGGTGCGGATGGCATCAGTGCAGCCCTCTCCCTTCCTCCTGGGGACCATCGTGGGTGGGGCATTAGCATGCACAGCAGCGATGTCATCGGTCCCAGGCTTGCTTCTATCCGGGCATTTCCACTCTGTGATTTCCCTACAGCTCTCTTCTTGGGACTAACAGGGAGAAGGGATCAAGTCTTTAACACTTCCTTGTTTAAATCAAGGGCGTTGATTTAAACAACGCCCCCCAAAAAGTGTGATTTTCCTCAGGATACTGAGAAGTGGCGTGTGTGACTGTGTACTGATCTCATTTGATAAGGCCGCGATTGATTCCTTTTTCCATGCATTTGGAAGTGCTGTGTCTTAGCAGTGGCTTTCACTAAGGAGCTTTTCACAAGCAGCTCATTACACCATGAAAAAAAAAAGCCCTGTGAGGTAAAGGGATCTATATTTATTATGCTCAGTCTTAGAGCAGTTGGAGGCAATGCGTGGAGAGAGCGAAACACAGTGAGTTGAATTTCAGACTACTAGCTCGTTGCTATATACCCTGTGTGGTGGTGTTCCCCGAACTCCATTGTTTACAATTAAGGAAAATGAACTGCTTAGTTGCATTAGGTTTACTTTTCGATGGTCCTAACCATCCCCTCAGTTTATAATAAGGAAGTAGATGGGATACCGGGAAGCTATGAAGATGCATCTTAGTCAATACAAATTTCAAGGGTAATGAACAAGTTTCCAAGCTATTGGTCCCATGCATGCTGATGGCCCTGTTATTTGGCTCTTAATTACTTACTGGTTAATTAAGTTTCCATCAGCTCATCTGTGATCGGTGAACATCCGTGCGCCCTCAAGTCTGCATCTTGTATGGGGATTCTGAATTCTCTGCTGAGGTGTTAGGTCTTAGGTAGGCAAAGATCACAATCCAGTGTTAAACACCCAAAATGAAACTGGCGAGGAAATTTGAGGCAGAAATTAGGTGTAGGTTGCCTGGCATGGAATAAAATCTAGAATACAAAGTCTGGACTAGAACAACAAGTACTGATATATTTGTCCAAGGCAAGCACTTGGGCCCATAGGTATTTGAATTTGAAATCCGTGGGTATATGTAGCCCACCAGGATGGTCAGGGATCTGTTAAGGCTACCCAAAACCGTGATGAGGTAAAATGGAGAATGTGCCGCTCCTTCCATAGAGCATACTTTCACTCTACCTGGGGCCTCCATAGTCTTAGTCTAAAGAAGTGATTAATTGGTGGAGTTCATTCGTATTGAGATCAAGAAGTAGAAGTAAAGAATTTGGAGCAAAGAGGTTTTGATTCCCTTCAATGCACATCATCCGGGCAACTGCCAATTCTGACTGTGTTTAAGGCAAGCCTTCCTGAAAGTAGAGGACACTTGACAGAGTGAGACCTAATTTTCCCACAGTCTTTTTAAATACAGATTTTTTTTCCAATACAATAGCTGGTATAGTTAAGTATTTTCAAATTCTGCTTTGCCCAAGACCTTCAAAAGCATGCAGGAAAACTAGTTATATGCCAATAGCTTTGAAAATACACATGATTGGAATATTTTTCAAAGAAAACAAAAATTATTAAATCTGACCCAAGTACACTTAAAAAGACTGAGTAGGCCATAAAAGAAAATTTTTTTAATTGTCTAAATTCTCCCTTCTCCCAGCTAGTTCTATGGAATAGTGCTATCATATCTTTAAAGAAAAGATATCTATAACTCAATAAAAAATGTTTAAAAAAAAGAAAAGATAATATATATTCTATTAGACTATTCCAAAGCTACGAAAAAGATAAAAGTCCAAATCTGTTTCTAAGTGACTAAGCTAACTCTGACATGCTAATCAGACAAGGACAGCCCTGCTCCCCCAAAGAAAACTCTTGACTGATCTCATTTATGAATATACTGCTAATGTGTATTTGCAAACAACAAATTGAATATTAAAGTACATTTTAAAAGGATAGCAAACACAGCACACATGAGAAATATCAGGATAATTCAACATCAGGAAACAATTTACACAGTTAAAGAGGAAAAAGCCATGTGATCATTTTAATAGGTTATATGGTAAAATTAGACAGAAATTCATGATAAAATTATTAGTAGTGATGGATAGAAGTGTCTCTTTAACCTGAGCAAGTATATTTATCAGGAAGCAAGAGCAGACTTCTTACTAAATAGTAAAATAGAGATATTCCTGTTCAAAAGGAATATATATTCAAAAAATATATATGCATATATGTATAACTGAATCACTATGCTGTACACCAGACATTAACACAACATTGTAAACTGACTATACTTCACTAAAAAAATAAAAATAAAAACAGACAGGATCAAGACAGTGATCCCTACCATCAAACAAATTTTCAGTATCTTCCTGGGCAATAAGAAACACTCACTCATTTATCAAAATCACTTTTGAAAACAAACATCATTTTTAGTCAAACTAGTGGATTATCGAAACTTCATTAGTCAAATTTTATCCTCAAAACTTTTTTTCCAGATAACTTCTTAAATTACCATATTGCTCATTAACTAAAGAGAAATTCTCTTTCACCCTTTATAGGCACACAGTCTCATTGTCTTATGTGATTTTGCAGATGCTTCTCTGAAATTGTGCTGACTCCCCGGTTGTATCTTGTCCTGACATGTAGACTGTGATCATCTTCTATTTGTCATGTAAATCTAACATCACAGAGTTGGAAAACCTAACCTCACGCTCTCCTCTTGCTTTCTACCGTCCATAGTTTCAGAAATAGCAATATCCCTAATTTTACAAAGCAGGTTTTATATCTTTAATCCATCACTCTGAATTCTTATTAGCACCAGAGATATGGTATTGACTCTGATTTAGAAGCAAAGCAACTAACACAACTGCAATAGGGAACTGCTTTAGCAAATCACCATTCATCCTGAACAGAAGAAATATAGATATATTCTTAGCAGTGACAAATTAAGAGAACAAATACATTAGACTCAACATTTACATGACTAATGTCTATGGAGTTCTAATTAGAAATGTATTAATGAGAAATTTGAATATATAAAACTTGGAATGAAAGAGCTATTTTGAGAACTTTGGTTTTCTTTAAATGTCACTCTTTGATGTTTATAATTTCTGTTGAGGTTATACTTTATATTCTTCTTTAGTTCTGTGAATCATAGTCTATTGGAGATGAGGATGGCTTTATTTCAAGTGCTTCATATTTGTATTGATGTCAGCAGGCTAGGTTTCCTTTGCCTCGTGAAGCCTGTGTAGTTAGGAAGGACAGTGGCATTTACAAACAAAAATGGTAAGTGGCTGGGGTTCACTATAATTTTCACATCTAGTAACGCTGAGAAATTATCAACAAGGGTGAATATATTTTGATTTACCTTGAGGCCTTACATTTAATTTGAGGAAAGAAGACAGAAATCACAATGGGCATGAAAAAGAAAAGTTATAACCTACTGAACGATTGTGGAAAACATACCATTAATGCTCTCAAAGTATGTGGCTTGAAACTTTTTTTTTAACTTTTGATTTTGAGATAATTATAGATACACATGCAGTTTTAAGGAACAATACAGAGATAGCCTGTGTACTTGATACTCAGTTTCATTTAATAACATCTTGCAAAACCATAGTACTGCAGCACAACCAGGATATTTCCCTAGTTTTTATTTGTATTCATTTGTGTGTGCGTGCGTGCGCTTAGTTCCATGCCAGGTTATCACACGGGTGGGTTTGTTTATCCACCAGTGCAGCTAACATCCTAACAGTTCCATCACCACTGAATCCTCTGCACTGCAATTTTCAGAGCACAACTACCTCTCACCTGTTCCCTCGTTTCCCTGTCCTTGACTCCTGACAGTCACTAATCTCTTCTCCATTTACGTAGTTTTTCAAGTCAAGCATGTTACATACATGGAATCATATAGAATGTAACCTTTTGAGACATGCTTTTTTCACTCTGCACAATTCTCGGAAGATTCGTGCAAGTCGTTGCAGGTATAGGAAGTCAGCTGTTTTTAGTGCTAAGTAATATTCTATGGTATGGTTGTAGCATAGTTTGTTTTCCATTCATGCATTGAAAGACATCTGCATTGTTTCCAGTTTGGAAGTATCATGAATAGAGCTGCTTTGAATATTTGTGCACAGGTTTTGTAGGAAGATAAATTTCCATTTCTCTTGATTAAATGCCCAAGGATACAATTGCTGGGTCTTACGATGATTGGAGGTTTAGTTTTATAAGAAAATACCAAACTATTTTTCTGAGTGGCTGTACCAGTTTACATTCCTACCAGTAGTGCCCGAGTGATTCTGTTCAGTTTCTCCACATCCTTGCCAGCCCTTGGTGTGTCACTGTATTTTATTTTAGCCAATCTGATTGGTGTTGAATGTACTTTTAATTCAGGGCTTCTCAACCTCAGTACTGCTGACATTTTGGATGGGATAAATCTTTGGTGTTTGCAGGGAGGGCTGTCCTATGCATTGTAGGATGTTTAGCCGTATCTCTGACCTCTATCTACTAGATGCCAGTAGCTCCCTGCTCCCATTGTGACAAACAAAAATGTCTTCAGATATTGTTAAATGTCCCCTTGGGAGCAAAATCTTCCCCTAGTAAGAATCACTGTAATCCATCATGACATTCTAAATCTAAGTAAAACTGGATCATTAATGCTCATTTATCTCCTCTGGGCTCTTTTCCTTCTTTGGAAATTAAAAACTTTTCTTAATCACCCACTCCCCTCCTCTTTGCCAACCAGACGACTCAGGCCATCACCCAGATCTGGAAGATTATAAGCCTGCTATGATGACTTACTAGACTCTGGGCAAAATGAAATAGCTTTCATATGATCTTAACTGGTAAGTCTTGCCCAGACTATTAACTCTCAAATTGTCCCCATTAGCTACAAATGTGCCTGCTCTACCGTGTTTATAAGATGATAATCTTATGAAGGAGAAAATTCAGAACATTTATGAGATAAGAAAGGAGAGGCCGATCGAAACAAATCCAGGTTAAGGCAGATAATGCTACAAGTTGGGAAGAGCTATGATTCCAGTGGCTATGCCTGCAGAGTTGTACCTCCAAGCATACCACTCTGCCCATCACCTCAGGTATATGGCAAACCACTAATTACCCCACTTCTCAGTCTATGAAAATGCTTCTCATCTTCCACAGCTCAGATCAAGTGCTTTCTCTTCTGTAATAGCGTCTCCCATCGTCCCAGCTGCAACAAAATCATCTTTCCCCTGGCTTGTGCCAACATTTATCTCCACCTTGATCATGACTAGGACTTACATCATTCTGACCATGTGGTGGTTATGTGTGCATCTTTCTCCATAAATGAGACAGAGAAAACTTCTTGAATTTCATTTAGCGGTGACTTAAAGACCAGAGCAAGAGTGCCCATACAAGGGTATAGTAGGGTACAGAAAAAGGCAGAAGGGGGAGATATGGAGAAGCAACTGGCAGCTGAAAGACAATGGAAGAAAGGGTGATTTCCAAATCAGCCTTTCTAGGGGACTTTAAGGCTAAGCCCAGCTTGGAATTTGAATGCACATAATCTCTGGTATTGGGGGAAAACTTTACTGTGAAATAAGGGCAAAAAATCTTCTGGGTCAATGGCTCTCAAACTGGATCACTTAAAAGGCTCCTTAAAGCACAAATTGCTGGAGCCCCACCCCTAGAAATTTTGACTTAGTGTCAGGAATGAGCCTAACAATCTGCATCTTTAACGGTTTCCCAGGTGATGCTGATGCTGGTCGTCCAACACCACCTTTGAGAACCACTGTTCTAGCTGGCTGTGTTGACAGCACGGGCTTACTATCAAGGTTCCAACCCAGCCTGTGGAGGTCAGCCCAGCTGCACTGCAGTGGAGAGCTGTTGGGGGAAGGACTTGTACAGGGGAACCAAACTGGGTAGCACCTCCTCTTTGCTCAGACCAGTCTAGAATCTCCCCACGAGCATGGCTCTGGACCTCTTATAATGACTTTAACTAGATAAACATTTAATGAGACACTCATATTCATCTTTGTATCTCTGAAATGCTTTGCGTAGAGCAAGTGAAAGACATTCAATAAATACTCATTAAATTTTTTTAAAAAAGGATGGATGAACTTAATATCCTTGTAGTCCTTGCGTGTTCCTTACATAGACACTTAGTTGCCCAATAAAAGTTTGTTGGTCTTACTGCTACTGCTGATGCCATAATATCCTTGTCAATCTGATACTAAACAAGGTGCTACCTATAGAGGGCAGAGGATGAGGAAATAGTGGAATGAATCATCAGTTTTAAGGAGATAAAGGTCTATAAGCTAATCTAGGCTGCAGACATTCCCCATGAGCTGTTTAATTAGTGGAATCTTAATAGAGATGTGCAGTAGGTAGATAGATGGATAGATGGATGGATGTATGGACAGACAGATGGACAAATAGATAGAGAGATATACTCACGTCCCTTTGTGGCAAGCAGGCTTCTAAGATGGCTCCAAGGATCCCCACCTCTTAGTGGTCACACCCATGTATAACGCCTACCCTTTGAGTGTACCTGGATCACCATAGCAAGTTGTTCTAAAAATTGAATACAAAAAAATAGGATGTGGCATCCTCAGTTGAAAGTAACAAAACTTCCAGATCACTGTGACTTCCTTCCATCTCACTTGCCCTCTCTCTGTTGCCTTTTTATGTGCTTACGCTAATAAATCCAGATATAATATTGGAAGATGTCTTGTAGAGAGGCCACATGGCAAGGAACTGAGGGAGGCCTCTGACCAACAGGCAATGAGGAACTGAGGCCGTCAATCCAACATGGATCCAACAACCTCATGGGTGAGCTAGGAAGCAAATCCTTTCTAAGTTAGCCTTCAAATGACAATGGCCTTGTTAGAGACCTTGAGACAGTGGACCCAGTTAAGCCATATGTGGATTCCTGACCCACAGAAACTTTGAGATAATGAACATGTATTGCTTTAAGCCACTAAATTTGGGGGTAATTTGTTATGCAGCAATAGATAATGAATACAGGTTTTTTTTCTAAAAATGCCAGATAATTAGCATCTTCTGCATAGCATCAAAAAGGGTGTGTGTGTGTGTGTGTGTGTGTGTGTATGATCAGACAGGATTCTTTGATTCCGCTAATAGGCATAGTCTTATTTCCTGTCACGTAAGACTTGCTGCCAATCTCATCCCCTAAAAACTAAACACCAAAATGTCTAGGATTAATTAGGGTTATCATTATTATTCAAAACTTTCCAGTCCTAATTGGGCCATCCCACTCACCATATTCATAACTAATTGACAGAACTGTGATATTTGTAATAATTATTAGTCTTTTTCTTTCTGAGTCACATTTCTAGCTCCACTTGTGTCTTTCTTTAAATAGAGATATTGGGGATCGATCCCAGGACCTCCTGCATGCTAGGCATGTGCTCTTCCATCGAGTTACCACGCCCCTGCATTTGTGTCTTCTTGCAGACTTAAGTGAGACTGAAGAAGAATGTGGCTATACCCCAGTCACGGCTAGAATCTCAAGTACCGTAACCATACATAAACGCTTTTACACATCAAGAATAACAGACAACATTCATTCACTTATCCATTTAATTTTCAGTGAATGTTTACTGACTGCCTACTTTGAGCAATGCACTGTGCTGGGAGCAGTAATGGGAGGCTGGCCATGACCATAATGTATCTGTGTTCCCTATTAAATTTACAGTAACCATTACGTGCATCTCTACCCCACAGTGATTTCTTTATAGCGCGGCATCTGTGTAGCCAGTATTGTGAGAACACGACCATTTGTGAAATCTCCGTGAAAAAGTTGATTCTCAGGAATAGACAAAAAGTCTGCCATTGACATGTACTTTGATCAGCCTTTAAAAACGAAACACTAGCATTGGGCCACTTTACCTATTACTGGCAAGGCACCTGAGTTGAGATTGGAAACTTTGGCTGGCTCTTTCCCAAGGGCCACCATGAGGGCTTAAGGGAAGGTTTTAGGGGTCTCTCTATAAAGATGGACCCTAGCAAGGCAGACACCAGTATGTGTCTGATAAGGATTCTTCTCTGCTCACAGTCAGCGGGTAGCCCAGCCACAGTTCATAACATTCCCACGTCCCTCGGGGCTCCCAGAGATCATAGGGAGTGAACAAGAGACAGAATACGCTCATGAGGCACATTGCTTATGACTAAAAAGCAATATATAAGTATTAAAATAAATCCAGAAAAGACAATTTGACAATGCATATGAAAAGACTTAATTTCTACTTTGCATATCTTTTGATCTAGCAAATCTACTTCTAGGAATTTATCCTAAGGGGGGAAAATCACAGGGCTTTGAAAATCTAGTTAATGTGGGTATTTGCTAAAATTATGTTCATGAGGGAAGAAATTGGAAACAGCTTAAATATGCACCACGTATGGACTGAGTAAATGAATTATTATATAATTGCACAATGGAATATAATCCAGCCACTAAAATAAGACTGGAAGAATAATTAAGAATTAGGAAAATGCTGATGTTCATTATATATTAAAAAGTGAAAAAGTAGGCTAAGAAACAACATGTACAATATTTTTATATTTTTGGTTAAAAATGTGTGTATCTACATCTGTGTATTGTATATATGTATACATACATACAGAGAGACTGTAATAATGGTTCTGTCTAGATGTTGAACTTTTGGATAATTTAAAAATTATCCTTTAACTATATGGTCTATATGTTCTATCAGGAGTATGTATTATTGAATACAGGGATAATTTAAATTTAATTAGTTTTATTTGACTATTGTCTCTGTTTTCTACAATGACCATATGTTGTTTAGAAAACATTAAATTAGAAAAAGAGACCAATTAACTGAAAATGTACATTAAAGGGATTTTTAAATGAAATCTTGAGGTTTTAGGTACACAAAAAAGGGAATGTATTATAAACATCTTTAATTCTACCTTCTGCCCAGAAACTTAACTATCACTCAAAGGCAATAGAAAGTTAAAGGGTTTCAAATGTCACTGTCAGGTAACAATTCTAGGTCCTGTTGGCTTCTATAATTGGGACTTTCCCAATTTTCCAATGAATAAATCCAAAGGGACTTGTCTTTGGGCTGGGGGAGAAAAGGGAAAAGGTTTTCAAGGAGGAAGGAGAGAAGACAATTCCTTACATAAGGACAAACACACGCCAGCTGAGGAAGGCTCGTATGTGTGGCTGCTACTAAGAGAGGTAGATCCTCGAAGGCAGTTCAAGCATAAACACGTCTGTTCAGGGGCAGTGGGAGTTTTTCTTTCTTTTTCTTTTCTTTTCTTTTTTTTCAGTCTCAATAGGCAAATAATTCAAAGAACCCCAAATTGTAGAAGATGTAAATATAATAGGTGTAGAAATACTTGGTTTTTTCATGCGATCAAGCAAAACCTAATATTTTACCAGGCAACTGACTTTTATTTTAAATCAAAATAACACTTAACATTTAAGTAATTTTCCCCTCTGAAAAATTTTCTGTTTCTTTTCTCTGCATGAAAAAGAGAGCTTTCCAACTAGAGTTCAGTTGAGGCATACCTAAAATATCTAAATAGGCCAAAAACTTCTAATTTAACAAATGCTTTGGCTCAATTATGTTGCTTCTTTCCAGGAGACATAGAGCATTCCAAGAAGATACAGATTCACTAAGTGTGCACAGAAATCATTTATTCATTTACTCATTTAAAGTGAATTTACTTATCACCCACTCTTAAGCATCCAAGATAAAAAAAAAAAAAAGACCAATCCTGTCCTCCAGTAACCCACAGTAAGAGAATAGGTCGGGCAGTTGAGAAAGAAGCCATGTTAAAGTAAGGCAGATGAGCAAATTCCACTTTCAACACAATGTATTAAGTGCTTTAATAGATTAATGACCAGTGTGAATGCTATGGAAGACCAGGGGAGACATACTTCAAAAAATACCCAACAGAAGGCATTAGTGAGGCTTCTAGAACAGGAAAGACTTCTGCTGAATCATGAAAGGATGGGAAATTAACCCAGTAGATGAGTGGGGCACACATATAAGGGCACAGAGATGTGACAAAGGAAGGATCACCAGCTAGGTTGGGAAGTTATAAATGATATGGCAGTCAAGCTGGGCAGAAGTCAATAATATTAGGATACAGACTCAGCTGTTCTAGCAGTGACACCCGAATATAAGTGGCTTCAACAGAATAGATACTGATTTTCCCTCTTATAAGTCCAATTATAAATCACCCAGGGAGATAAGACAGATCTATAGTGTGGGTACCCAGGCCCTTTCCATCTTGTTGCTCTGTAATCTCCAACCTATGGCTTATATCTCATGATCTGAATGGCCACTCCAAGTCCCACTATCATGTCTGTATTCCAGGAGGAATGTGAAAGCCATGATCCTTTCCTTCAAAGCAAATGAGCTAGACATTTCATTCACCATGTCTGCTCATATCCTTTTGGCCAACACTGAGTACTATGATTTCAAAGAGACTGGGAATGCAGTCTTTATCTGATCAGTCATATGCATAACAAAAACTCAAGGATATTATTACTAAAGGTCAAAAGGAAGAATGGATAATGGGGGCAATTAGCCGTTTCAGACACGGTTATCCAGTTGATGGGTGGGTTGGATTGTGGGATCTGGGTGGAATGTGGGAGAAATGGCATTATCAGATTTATATTTTTGAAAAGTCACTTAGACTAAGCTATGGTATTTGGATTAGATGGAATCAACTCAGGAATTATGGAGATCATTTAGGAGGCAGGTACAGTAGGCTAGATGACAAATGAGGGTAGCTTGAACTCTGAAAAGAAGTGGTCTGATCTGAGAGAATTTTAGGAAATATAAGCAATAACACTTGGGGATTGATTGAATATAAGGAGTGGCCAAAAGAAGGAAATAATCAAGAATGCTTCCCAGACTTCTGCTTGGAGATTTGGGTGGACCATTCTCAGAGACTGAGAAGAGTAGAGAAGGAGTCAATTTGGTCAGGTTGAAGTCTTGGTGAGCTGATACCATAAGAGAGATTAATAAAATGAGTTTTAGAGTCAGAAGAGATCATGTCACTGATGAAATGTGGACTGGATACATATGAAACAAAGGAGTTCTTTGGGCAGTATAAACAAACTTGTTAATTTCTGTTGTTTCATTGAAACAATTTGATTATACATTGGTGGTTAATAATAAGCTCATGTGGTTTAGTAAGAACTTGTAAGATTTCCCAACCTTGGTATATTAAGTTATTGTTAAAAATTATTCACTTACCCCACCTCATTTTTGTGGGTGAAGTATACTTGCCCTTACCTTAATTTTTTTTAATTGAAGTACCGTCAGTTACAATGTATCAATTTCTGGTGTACAGCACCAGTGTCCCAGTCATGCATATACATACATATATTTGTTTTCATATTCTTTTTCATTAAAAGTTATTACAAGATATTGAACATAGTTCCCTGTGCTATACAGCAGAAACTTTTTAAAAAATCTATTTTTATATATAGTGGCTAACATCTGTAAATCTCAAACTCCCAAATGTATCCTTTCCCTCCCTCTTTCCCCAGTAACCATAAGATTATTTACTATGTCTGCAAGTCTGTTTCTGTTTTGTAGATGAGTTCATAGTGTCCTTTTGTTTTGTTTTCTTTTTTTTTAGATTCCACATATGGGTGATGTCATAAGGTATTTTTCTTTCTCTTTCTGGCTTACTTCACTTCGAATGATGATCTCTAGGTCCATCCATGTTGCTGCAAATGGCATTATTTTATTCTTTCTTATGGCTGAGTAGTATTCCATTGTATAAATATACCACAACTTCTTTATCCAGTCATCTGTTGATGGACATTTAGGTTGCTTCCATGTCTTGGCTATTGTATATAGTGCTGCTATGAACATTGGGGTGCATGTGTCTTTTTGAATTAGAGCCCATACCTTGATTCTGGGTTTATCCATTAACTTGCATTGGATAGTGGAATGTTGGGAAACATGAAGCTTAAAAAGCACTTGAAAGGTTGGGCCTTCTCATTTGCACCTTTGCTATCACCGTGAGAAGAACTTACTATCTCCTTGCTCCTGGGAAGAAAATGAGAGACACAGAAAGTCAGTCCCTCCCAGATTAGTCATTCCCCCAAGCTCATCTTCAAACTTGCAGCTTATTGCTGTATGCCTCTGAGATTTCGTGGTGGTTTGTTATGCAGCAGTATTATGATCATAGTTACTGATACACCAATAAAAATACTGCGTGATACAGTGCCTACAGTTCTCAGCATAACTAACATTTCTGAAATGAGTAACTCATCACAATTTTGTATTATGTTACTGTGTGATATGTGAGTTTTGGTTGGTGAGAAGTAATACAGAATTTGGAATGCCCAGCACCCAAAAGAATCCCTGAAATTCCTGGGCTTTGGGTGGTAAGAAAGGGAGAGGAGAAGAAAAAAAGAGTGGAGAGCAAGAATGAAGCTAATATTCGCCTTCACATATTTTTTCAGGACATATCTGGCATTCAACTAAATGCTTGATTTGGGGGGAGGCAGATGCTTTTAAATTTTAATCCTGCTCCTCCAGATACTGTATTCATGGATTACTAGGCTCAGTATTGTAAAGATACTATTTCTCTCCAAATGGATGCATAGATTTGATGCAATCTCAATCATTGTGAAAATGCACAAACTGACTGTAACATTCATATGGAAATGCAAAGGCCAAGGTATCCATGGCAGTCCTGAAGAAGCACAGAGCTGGAGGACATTGCCAGATGTCGAGATTTATTATAAAGCTAAAGGAATTGAGACCATGTGGTACTGGTGCAGGGAGAGACAAATAGATTACTGAAGCAAAATAGAGTCCAGAAACAGACTCACCCATATACAGTCACATGATTTATGACAAAATTGATTCTTAAGTGCAGTGAGAGAAAGGATGTTTCCAGTAAATGGTTGTGGATTATTTAAATACCCAATGGAATAAACAGTCAATCTTGACCACTATCCCCACATCATCCTCCAAATTAATTTCAGATATAATGTAGCTATAAATGTAAAAGCAGAGCAATGAAGAAAATATAGAATGCTATTTTCATGACTTATGAGTAGGCAAACTTTCTTAAATAGGGGTATAAAGGAAATAAATGACAAATTGGACTATAATTCTAATCATCTAGTTTTGAGTGACATTTCAGGGGTGTAATGTGGACCAGAGGCACTTAAATTTTTTATTCCCACTTCAAGCCCGATTTTGTAAAGTCCCCAATCTCTGACAGAAAAGATCAAAACTTCCCTCACTGGTGATATGGATGATGAGGATAGCATAAATGAGTTTCCTTTCTAATATCAGATATGTATGCACTGGTATTAGAATCAACATTGGAGAGCAATCCTAAAGAGGTCATTTTTTTCCAACATAATTTTCTCCAATATTAGTAGGCTCACCACAGAGAGGCATCACAGAGCAAAAAGATAATAATATCTCCTTGCTCCATGCCCCCAACCCTTGAAGTGTCGCATTAAAGGACCATGTAAAAAGCAAGTTTCTTAGTGCATTGTGATCTCCTACAGATCACTACTTGACTGACTGGTGGTGCCAAATCTCGAGTGTTAGATCACCCTGAAATGAAAAGAAAACATCTCCCATGATGATCTGAATCAAGGGGAAAGAAGGTTAAGCCTGTAGAAGCAATTCTTATTAGCATCCATCACAGAAAAGAAGGTAAACATATTCAGTTTCAGGCATTTCAAGAGCCGAGAGGTTATATGGAAAAGAAGACTCGAAAGATGAACTGACACAGAAGCATGGAAATGAGCCCAGGAAAGGACCGCCAGGGCAGGAGCCCTGTGTTCTCTGTGCTCTGTGATGTTCACAAACACGCAGGTGGCGGACCTCACCTGAAGTGGCCCAGAGGCTGCCAAAAAAAGGCTGCGCCTGAGTAAATGAGACTGTGAGCTATTTTTTCCCCTGCAGATGTGTGTCAGGATGGATCTGTGGTCCCAGAGGGAGGAGTCAGAGCATCAGCACTGAAGTCATTCCATAGAAAGATGTCAGCGCAGCCCACAGAGAACTCTTCCTCCCTAACAGGCACGCTCACTGACGTCACACAGCTGACCTTGATGATGCCAGCTGAGACCTGGCAGTTTGAACGTTCTGATTGCAAAGGATGTGTGTGTGTGTGTGTGGGTGTGTGTGTGTGTATGAGAGAGAGAGAGAGAGAGAGATTCTGTCACTTACGACAAGGTGGGAGGTGTTTTATAGTCTACTGCCTGGGGATACTCAGACACAGCACGTAACAAAAAGCTGCCTATTAAGGATTGCTCTTTTGTCTCAGGTGGAAAAGGAGGAGGCATAAAGCCTGCCGGGAAGGAAAAACAATGTATATTATCACATTAAAGAAATTTTGTCAAAAGGTCATTTAAAAAGTATAATTTCCTCCCAAGTGAAGCTTCTGCCATGGCAGATACCATAAAACAGTAACGTCTCCCCTTGTCCATCTGACCCACTCAGAACTTGGATTAAATGAGTACACTTCTTCCGGATTTCTTTACCTGAAAAATTAAAATGTGAAATATCTGCTAATTGCGTGCCTCAAGCTCTCCCCAAAAAAAGAAAAAGAATCTATGAACATTTAAACTTGACTGATTACTTTCTGTTCTGCCAGCTCACTGTATTATGCAATAGCGTGCTAATACCCAAATGTTGGCAAAGACTGATTGATCGACTTTAAAATGACTTCAACTTTTATTTCAAAAGTGCACAAGTACAAAATATTTACAGCCATCCCTGAGAGAGCTTTGATGATTTATTTCTGTATAGCAGAACCAAAAGAATTTTCATTAAGAAAAGGAACCACTTCGTAATCAGAAAATGACTTTTCCCCTTAATAAAGAAAGAAAAATCAGCCATTCATATGAGAGTCGTGCCTAACTGGCTGTGTGTTAAATTCACTAAATAGGCTTAGAGGATTAATAATATATTTGGCGATTTTAGCACAATTAGGAGCACCTCTCATTCCTTTAAGCATCTCCCACAACTCGAATCTCAAATGAAAAGAGAGGAAAACAATGTGTCAGTTCTGGAATATTTTGTAATATGGAGAATCTTGATAAACAAAGGGTATATGAAGCTACCATGTCAACCTGTATGTCTGGAAGACAACTCTTTGTAATGGATTTAGCAAAACACATTAAGATTCTGGCATTGCTAGTTCTCAGAAGACGTGAGCAGAAAGTGGCTTTTTTGTTTTGTCTGATCAGTATAGGTCACAGTGGTCATCCGCCTCCCAATCGCCAACTCCCCCCACTGCCCCGGCCTGCCCCCACCCCCCAGCCCCGTCACTGTCTCCGTCCCTGCGTCTTCCCTTGATTAAATGAAGTTGGCTAACACTCTGATGGGCCATGGAGATTAATTCCGGATATGCGCAGAATCCACCTGGCAAACCCGATAAAGGCAGCTTCCAAGAGTGGAAACGGAACAAAGGCATGAATAATAACATAGGGGGATTTACAAAGGACGAAAATATGGGCCGCCATTTGAAAGTGACAGTAATTACTTAAGTAAATGTCAAAACGCTTGAAAGAAGCAAGAGGAAGACAAGTCATGAATATTTAAAGTTGAAGCATGCCATTTTATTGATGTGCTGTTTGGAAAGAGATCCATCTCACGTGAGCTCAGGTAGTGTGTTTTGGAAGTGGTGTGCAGCCTATCTGTCTTTGTAATGGGCAAACTGACTTACAAATGAGACAGTCCACATACATTTTATCCAGTCCCTTAGTGCCTGGCTACTCAAAAGACTAGCAGCATTGGCCTCAGCCGGGAACCTGCTAGAAATGCAGAATCTCATACCCCATCACAGACCTACTGATTCAGAACCTACATCTTAACGAGATCCCCAGGTGGTTTGTGCATGTTAAAGTTTGAGATGCCCAGTCTGAGAGCATTTTCAAATGGCATCTTTTCAGTGATGCGTTGTTCCAATCTTCTGCATTGAGAATACTTTAGTAGATAGTAAAAGGGTTGCAGTTGCCTCTGAGAATAAAACTATAAATAATTTGCTAACCTACCTGGTTTGGTCATGAATAGATTCCTAACTGTCCAATCATGGTAATTTATGAGAACCCCTGAAGAATATATAATCCCATAGGGGCTCACAGATTAGATTTCAAGAAGAAAAGGGCTGCAAATTATTAATGCATTAAGGATAAAATTCCTTCCACATAAGAACAACCCTCCATCCCCTTATTTCCTTAAAACACTTGTGTAGCATTTTCTTAAAAGAGATTTAGGTCCCAAGGACTGATGGGAACGTTATCAAAATATTTATGACCTCCAACAGTAGACCGAATCAAGTCAGTACCAACAAAAGTACAGTGTACTCAGAATCATCAACTGTTAGACCTGGCAATCACTTTAGAAATAGATGACACACCACCGCCCTGTTTTTACCAGGCAGAAAATAAATTCCCACCTGGTGAAATGACACATTCAAGACTTCACAAATAATTGATGGTAGAGCCGGAATTACAGGTCCAGTCTTACGAATCAAATCAGTGCTGTTTCTCTGCTCAACACGCACGTATGTGATCTGCATGATGACTGAGTCGTGCAAACGGAAAAAGCCTTCAGCTTTTCCCATCTCCAATTGCATCATCCAGTGCATTCAACAATGCCTTTACCTGCTCATTTGGAAATAGTTATTTTTAAGTGAATTTCAAAAGCAGTGTCCAAAAATAAAAAGGGGGTGTAGCCCTTAAAAAATAGAACGATTTCAAATGGAGCCAGGTGCCTGTTTGAATGGTTAATGGATAATCTTAAGCATCTGATTGGAGTTAGCATTTATAATAATTAGGCATGCCAACGTAAGCTTCTTGGAAGAAAAGAAGAGGTGATTTGAGTAAATTCCTTCCTGAACTTGAGGCCTGGAGAGTCACAGTGAGCCCTGCTATTTTTTCCTTGCTTTTGCCACATGGGTAAGAGGACCCAAGGAAGTTAGGAGGGCAAGTAAGTTCTCCCCCCCGAGTCGGGGAGGATGTATGTACTGAGTACTCAGCTCGCCATGAGATGAGAAACCCCATGTGCTGCTGCTCCTCCGAGACCTCCGAGGCCTGGGCTGGCACCAGAAACACTGACAGAAAGGAAAGGCTCATGGTCAGTTGCTTTATTCAACTTTAGAAAACTCCTTACTTTAGGAGTTCAGTTAAGCAAGATCATAGTTAGGTTTGGTAACGAATTTGGTACTGCTTTTCCCTAATCACCAGTGAGGATTTCAGTAGTATGTTTTAGTCCTCTAAAATATTTTATGTCCTTGAAATGAATACATTAAATAAATTATGTGCTTATCTCTAATATCAGATATCTTCAACACAATTAAGTCCTAACCACATCTGCAGGTAACTGCTTTTATTCACCTGGTAGTGTCTACCCAAAATACAGCACAAAGGAATGTGTAACTTCCTAAGGATTCATCATTTCAATTTTGGTGTAAAAGGATGTTAAAATGAAACTCTCACTTGTGGTTGAGAGACTGGAGAACAAAACAATTTTTGGCAATGATTCCTTCCCAACACTCCGGACAGAGGAGCTACACCACTTCCCCGGGACTTGGAAAGGAAGCATCTGAAAACCTAAGTGAGTTCTCTTCTCATCTGGCTCTCACTCCTCGGGAACTGGTGCTCCACTTTTGGTTTGGTCTCCCAGGAGTTCATCCATCGTTACGGGAAATGGAATTTGCCATCCAGTCTTAACCAAGTGGAGTGATTTGATTCGGTTGCTCTGTCTAGGGAGCCAGGCATCTATCTGTCTTTTGAGAAGATGCCCCAACAGTTCTAAAGTGAACTCCAGTAGAGAACCACTGCCTTAATCCAATGGAATAACAATCTCTAAGTCCATCCATATTGCCGCAAATGGCATTAGTTCATTCTTTTTATCACTGAGTAATATCCCATTACATATATATACACCCTACCTTTTTTATTCAGTCATCTGTTGATGGAAATTTAGGTAAATTCCATGTCTTGGCTCTTGTAAATAGTGCTGCTATGAACATTAGGGTGCATGTACTTTTGGAATTAGAATTTCCTCTGGAGATATATGCCCAGGAGCAGGATTGCTGGATCCTATGGTACATCTATTTTCAGTTTTTTGAGGAATCTCCATATTGTTTTCCATAATGGCTGCACCAAACTGCATTCCTACCAGCAGTGTAGGAGGGTTCCCCTTTCTCCACACCCTCTCCAGCATTTATCGTTTGTGGACTTTTTAATGATGGCCATTCTGAATGAAACTCGGAATGGAGTTTCTTTGGTAATGTAACAAAGGGAGTTTTTTTTTTTTTTTTGGAGAGAATGTCTTCACAGCATTGCTGAAATCACAGTGTTGTCTCCCATTTTTATCAAATGGACAAGGAATTGTGGTCCACTATTAAATAATGGCTCCCAATTGTTGCAACTCTCACAAGTCTTGCCTGTTTAATCTTCTCTCTCAGAGTCTGGAGTTGGCCATATGCCTTGCTCTGGCTAATAGAACATCAACAAATGTGATTCAAGCAGAGGCTTGATACATGCTTCTGCACTGCTCTACTCTCCTAGTACCATGGTAGAGGTGATGACGCGAAAGGCCATGTGAGGAGGCCCAGCCATCCAAGCAGAGCCAGCAGCTGACTACAGTGAGCTCTAGTGAGAGCAGCAGAACTACCCCGTGAACCCGCAGAACCGTGAGGAGTAATACGTCATAGCTCCTCTAAGACACTGTATTCTGGGATAGCTTATATTGCAGAAATAGAGAATTGAAACACCATGTGGGGAGATTGTTCATTATATCCATTTTAAAAAGCAAGTAATCAGCAAATAAATGAAGATGTAAGTTTTAAAGTTGATCTTGAGAAGAAAAGTATGGTATCTAAACTTTGAGTAAATTGAATAAATTTACCACTCTGTATAATGGATTCCCAGAGAATTAATGAACAAAACAACACACACACACACACACACACACACACACACACCCCTATCTTTCATTCAAAGATTTTCCTGTTTCAGCTCTTTAATACTCATACAAGTCTCTGACAACCAGTTCTTTATAAGGTCATGCAGAATTTCCATCTTGAATGTTTTTAATATAAAAGACCCCCCAAATATCATTTAATATGTATGCGTGTATGTGATCCAGAAACGTCAAGTTATTTACTAAAGCAACTTTACTAATTAGTAGCAGAACTGTAGAAGTCTCAAGTCTGATCATTCTAAGTCAAACCTTCTTTCTGGTCACCATGCTTCTTAAAATACAATACCTGTATTCTTGGAGTTGTCAGGGAGAGTACCACAGGACTTGGGAAACCAGGGGAAAATCATACTGCATCTTTCTCACATGTTAATTTTACTTGATAGAATTTAGCTTGATGCAATTTTTAAACTAAGAAAATATAAACATATTGTACAAATGTAATATGCACAAAGACTTATTTCAGAAAACGATAAGCTGGCTAGTCCCCTGGGAGTAGATTCTTCTCCTTCCCCTTCCCCTTCTTCCCATATTGGGCACTTTGGTGGAATACTTTAGAAGCACTACACTAGGCTGATACTCCTTTGTTTCTTGTGATCCTCAGTGTCATCATGGAAAAGGAAAGAATTTCACGTGCAGAGGCATTGAAATTGTGAACATTTCCTTGAGAAGTCATTTCTCTACAAAGGATGCATGTAGAGAAATGCATGAAGACTCGAATCAGTTAGATAATCAGTGTGCAACACTGTATATGGATTATCATACGTCACTGCTGTTTTTAAAAGAGACTAATCACTTATTTCATACATCCACAGAATATTTACCAAGTACTGACATGCACTTGGCCACCAAAGTCACTGGTTCTTAAATATTCAGACACCTGAAAGAAATCAGTGGTTTTCCACACCCCGAGATTCTGGTGTAATTAGACTTGGGCAGGACATAGGCATCAGCATTTTTTAAAGTCCTCCAAGCTTGCTTCTTACTATAGGACAAAATTTTTGTGATTATACTAGATACTGAAAATAAGAGATCTTCAACTTGTTTGTTGTCTTAACTAGGGTTGGCAGTATTTTCCAGATCTTTTTTTTTTATACTTCTTCAAGTCTTGAGAATACACAGGGTAAAAGGGAGGTAGAATAGAGTTCACAATCACTGACATAATCTCTTTTATGTTGAAAATGTCTTTGTACTAATAGTGGGTGAGGATTGAAAGTCAAGAAGTTAATTTTCCATGTCCCATCTTAAATACTAGCCATATCTTGAAGTTGCCCAGATGGTCTCCAACTCAATTTTGTTTTCTACAATGCCTTTATTGTTATCCTTCTTTAAAAAAAAACAACACATGTTGTACCGTGATTGTCCTTCTCACAAATGAGTAATGATTGCGCATTTATTAAGAACATCACACATTTCTTAGTCCAATATTCAAGATCTTTACTGAGAACCAAACTGTTCTTCGGGCCAAATTCCAATGGCCTGGCACACCAGTCTCTTTTGTTATTCCTAGACTGTGACAACACTTCTGCTGTAAGTGGCTTTGCCACAAACTTCCTTCTTTCCTCTTTTTGCCTTTTCATGCTTCAGAGCCCTAGGCAAATGCTACTACCTCCATTAAAACATCTTTAACCCTAATCAGAATGAAGAGTTCTTGCTGCCCAGCATTTATTTGCCCCATAACTGCTATTTGTTGCACAGTGGTTTTCATTATTGATATTTAGGTGACGGCCTTTCTCACTAGATGACAACAATAGAAAGAAAAAGACAAAGATAGTTTTTTTTAAAAAAGACTATTTATCAACCGCTTACTTTTTGCCAGCTGCTAAGTGCTTTCTGTATTTCATACTTTAATTATCAGAACAACTGTATCATTGATACCATTTTACAGATGTAGAAACTGAGGCTTGGAGAGTTTAAATAGCTCATTTCAAGATCAAATAAGCTAGGAAGCTGTAGCTCTAACTTAGATTTGTCTCAGGCCAGGGTCCAAATTTTTAGCTACTATGCTATTCAACTTGTAGTCAGGGACAGTATATAATCATTTGTGTACCTTTTACCATCTCCCAATATCCAGAATAATTCTTTAGTCATAGTTATAGGTTTTGAAAGAAAGAAAATATACTCCATTGGCAGTGTAAACAGCCCGCAACTTTTTCCCACAAATTTATCATGTGTGTCTTCTGCTTCAAAATACAGTCTGAGTTATCTTGGTTGACATGGGAATGGCAGATGGATAGGTTTTGAATAAGGGTATGTAATGGGCACAAAGAAGCCTGGTGGGGAGCAGCGGCTTGGGAGAGAGCATTTGATGGCTTTATATAAACTCCTCCTTCCCACAGGACATATTTACATAGGAATTTAGTTAAATAGGCTAAGAGAACATGTGTATTTGTGAAGGGCAAACAGTGAGGTCATCCTCTGTTTGGGAAACTCAATTATCCATGTTTGATGTTACTTCCCGAGCGCAACAAGCTGACCCTAACTGGAATTGCTAGAATTTTCACATTGGCATTCAAAACATGTTGGGCATAGGTAACACCTACCATCTCTCTGAGGAAATCAAAGTTGGAAGAGAAAATTTACCAGATACCAGGCAGATCATGGTCCCTTCTGCGTGTAGAGCTTGAATAATCCATCTGTCATTTATAGTCATGACAGTGAACCATGACACCTATCAATGCCAGATGTGCTAAGTTACCATCTGAGGGATAATTACTACTGAATAGTGCCATGCAGAAGAAAGGAGGACTTGAAAATAAGTTTTGAGAGGGGAAAATTGTCTAAAATCTAGCTCTTTAATCTGTGTTTGTGTAATCTGTGTGTGTGATTACAAACAAATCCCCTGCAAACAGGGGAAGACATTTAGCTTTATGGCTGCTTTGTACCTTTTAGCTAAATTCCCCTCAATGCACAGAAATAAACCGTCGAGATTACGCTGTCCAGTGCAGTAGCCACTTGCCATATGAGACTGTTGACTGTTTGGGGTATGATTAATCTGAATGGAAATGTGTTGCAAGTGTAAAATACCGATGTCGAAGACCTTGTGTGGAAAAATAATATGAAATCACTCATTAACAGTTGTTTGAGGGGAGAGTACAGCTCAGTGGTAGAGCACATGCTTAGCATGCACAAAGTCCTGGGTTCGATCCCCAGTCCCTCCATCAAAAAAATAAATGAATAAACCTAATTACCTTCCCCCCTCAAAAACAAAAACAAAAACACAAACAAAAAAAGTTTGACATTGATTACAGGTTGAAGTAATAATCATATTTTAGCTATATTGGATTAAATGAAAAATTAGTTAAATTAATTTCACCTGGGTTTTTTCGTTTGGTTTTTTTGTGTGTGTGTGGTTTTGGTTTTTGGTTTTTTTTTTTTTTTTTTTGCTTTTTTACTTTTTTTCCCCTGCAGCTACTAGAAAAATTTTAATTTTCTCCTGAGGTTCACATTATATTTCTATTGGATGGCTATGGTCTAGAGAAAGGATCTGACTCCAGCAACATATTGCCTGAGTTTTAATCCTGGCTTCATGACATACTAGCTGGATGTCCTTGGGGCAAGTCGCTGGTCTTCTCTGTGCCTCAAGTTTCCTCATACAGAAATGTCAATAATAATACTATCTCCTAAGGTTTCTGATAGGATGAAATAAGGTTATGCCCACAGAATGCTCCACTCGGTGCTTGGCTCCTGGTGAAAGTTCAGTTGAAGTTAGAGATGTTTTTGAAGCCTTTAGGAGTAGCTTGGACACTGATCATCTCCCTGCCAAGAACCCTTCAGTTGTTTCTTTTTGCCCATGGGACCCTAAGCCCCTCAGCATGGCTACAAGGAAGAACCTACAAAGGCTGGCCCCAGCGCAGCTCTCCAGCCTCCCACGTTCTACGCCACCTTGAAATTACCTTCTGCTTCCCACTGTAGCTTCTTCAACACACCACCTTCTCGGTTGCTTTTGCAGTTTTGACATTATCTCTTCCTCACGGGTCTATTCTGTTTCCTCTTTCTCTGCCTGCAAAATTGCTTTAACACCCGTGTAGGGGTTACTTTCTTTGTAAAGCTCTCCATAATTCTCACCCTCACGTTGCAATCTTGAAGACTTAAGGTACAAATGTAACCTGTATATCTATTATTGTAAATGTCATACTGCATTGTAGTTAGGGGTTGACTTGTCAGCCTCCCTCACGCACACTCAACTGTGGTGTTCTTGAAGATAACAACCACATTTTACTTGTGTGTATGCACAGCACTTAACACAACTCTTGGCTCACAATAGATTTGCAATAAAAATTGGCTGAACGCTCGATACAAACTTGAGCTAATCTATTGATGGAGTGGGTAATTCTCTCCTAATATGATTTGTAGATTCCTGAAATTCCCTCTGCCTCCCAAACAGACTTCATTTTGCTGTCTGCACTTACAAGCTGTCATGCTTCTCGCTGACTAATCCTGATCAATGCAGCTTGAGTAGAAGTGTTGTGTCACATTGAGTCCCAGGAAGTTAAGAGCAGGTTACCTTTTCCATCCTTCCTCACTCTTAAGTCTACACAGCTAGAAGAAAAGGACCCCAAGATGGCGGTCACTAGTCAATAGTCACTAGTCCCTGAGTCAGCTTTTGGAAGAATGGCAGGCAAGAGAAGCCCCCAGTCCGCACGAATCTGTGCTCTAAGTGCCTTGACTGGGTCAATCCATTGAAATTTGGAGGTCTGTTGTTACAGCAGAGCTTGGCCTATCCTAAGTAGTAAACCCACTATGGTAAATATAATTAGAAATTTTCATCCCCATGGTAGTCTCTTAATTGCAGATGCCCTTGGGGAGAGGAGTAACACTTGAAACTAACCCAGCCTGATACTCACAGGTTTTCCTCCCTCCCAGAGAAATCTAAGAAATGGAAGGTGTCTTTGAATTTTAGGGGGCTGACAAGGGGTTCTCTGAGGGGAGAA
The DNA here is from genome assembly GCF_048564905.1 of Vicugna pacos. Taxonomy (NCBI): domain Eukaryota; kingdom Metazoa; phylum Chordata; class Mammalia; order Artiodactyla; family Camelidae; genus Vicugna; species Vicugna pacos. Next base: position 10,242,963 of record NC_133023.1, on the reverse strand, counting down.
GATTAGGCAGGGGGCATGGGAAGTGGTATTTGGGGGTTTCAGGACACCAGAGACAGTCCTCATCTACTTTAATGGTTAAAAATTATACCAAAGGAAAATAACTTACAAGCTAAAAGGAATTATTATGCACCACCCGGCTTGCTCATGCTGTTACTTCCTTCTGTTTTGTTTTATGCTAGATAAAACTGAGCGGTTGTATAAATAGAAATGACTGGAGCCTTTACGTCTAATAGCAGAACTCATTTTTATTTCTTTTTTGGCCTCTTAAAGCTAAAGGATAAAGTCTTTTTTAGAAAGATTTTATTTTGGATCTGTTAGGCTGTTCTGTTCTAAAATGTCATCAATATTCTTTAAGGTATCAAAACTAATTTTAGCAAAAAGCCCCAGGAGTTGACTGTTGCTAGTCTGATAATGGATATCAATGTCTTAAACTTAAAACAACTAAGCACTCCTAAAAAAAACCCATAAACCAAGCAGACTATCCTCCTCAAACAGTGAGCTCTCTGCTTTTATCACTCCCCACAGTGGTACCTCCTCTTATAAGCTACAAGAGCCATATCTGAACCATGACAATGATACAATCCTTTTCATCTTGGACGTCTCACATTTCCCAATTCATTTGATCTTCTGGCCAGGGAGAAGTAACCAAATCAAGATTCAGATTTTTATTTCAACAAATCGTATTGACATATGTGTGTACGTCACATACGTGACGTATGTTTGCCAGCTGTCTTCATTTTATACATCTTTGTATTCCATGCCAGCTCTTTTCCCGACATGGTCATGTAGTAAAGAATTTGGCCCAAAGAAAACATCTGGCTTTTGCCCTTTTTTCTGGCAGGTAATCTCTGGGCTCTTGTCCTGTTACGCCTGTTAGGAGGGTCCTCATTTGCCTGGGTGCCTTGAATCATACTGGATAGTCTAACCAAGTGATTTAGGGTGGAATATGGCCACAGCCATATAGTCTTAAGACGAGGGCTGGCCAGACCAGAAAGATAATGTGATTTAGGATGTGGACTCTGGGTCATGTATTATCTGTTGGCCTGGAGACTGAGATCAACCATATAGGCAATCGATTGATCAGTCATGCTTACATAATGGAGCCCCATTCGAAACTCTGAATGCTCAGGCTTGAGTTAGCTTCCCTGATTGACAATACTCCATGTGTATTGTCACATGTTGACATCTGGAGAGTAACATTTTCCTTCCATGGTGAGAGAACGGGGAAAGTTTTGTGTTTGGAACCTTCCTGGATTTCTGCCCTATGCATTTCTTCCCTTGACTGGTTTTAATCTGTATCCTTTTTCTATAATAAAGCATAACCATGAGTTTAATAGCTTCCAGTGAGTTCAGTGAGTCGAAACTGAGGGTGCTTTGGGGAATCCCACTCAAACTTGCAGTTGGTGTCAGAAGTGAAAGTAGTCTTGGAGGCTGTGCCCTCCAACTTCAGATTTTGACCTCAACTCTTCACAATCATGTAGTGTAAATGGCCAAAGATTTGGGGGCAAAAAATCCAGGTTCAGTGACAGGCTCTGACTTACTAGCCGTGTGAACTTGGGCAATTTATTTACTCTATCTGTGCCTCAATGTCCTCGTTTGTGAAATGGAAATAACACCATCTATATGCTGGAGGACTACTACAAAAAGTAAATGAGATCATGTATAAGGAATGCTTAAAAATGGTAACGTTTTTATACATGTTAATTATACAAATGTTTCCTTTTTGCCTTTGAAATTATTCCATGTGAAATCATGCTCCCTAGATTCTTAATTTGCCGCTATATCATTTTTTTTCCTGAACACAAGCTGCTTTCAAATTACGAGTGTTACTGGCAATGTCTGTCATCTCATATCCTATTTCACACTTATAATGCACTTTGAATGAAAGAACACTAATCATTTCCTGCAATGATAGGGCATCAAACCACAGAAATGATGAAACAAATAATCCAGTAAAATTAGGTATTCAGAGTAAAGGCATTAGAGGTAAAGCACGTAGCTGCCAATGAGAACACAAACTTGTGTGGTTGTCTCTAGATTTCAAGTCTTTACAAACATACATTTTTGTCCCAATAATTTTCTGAAATTGCCAAAATTTTTTATATTTCCTCACTTTGTAACAACTTGAAACTAAAAAATGCTCTGTACCACAGAGTTTCATTTGCTCATTCATTAAGCACATAGTCATTGCGCAAGGACTGTCTGTCATGCAATGCATTTTTTGTTTTTTACCATTCTACTTCAGTGTATTGCTAATATGGGGACCATATCCTTCATCTGTACTTTAACTTACGCAATGAAAGAATGTCTTTTAGGGTAATTTATGACAAGGAACAAACAAGTAAAAAAAAATGGATATCTTCACAAATCCCATCAGACTGTAAATGAAAAAATATATTATATAGTTTTTGAAATTTCCTAAGGGAGATAACTATTTAATTGTTTATAGTCCCAAATTAGTAGAAGTATATACAACTTTTCAGAGTTAGAAAGTTGGACAGAAAAAGAAAGAAGAAATAAATACGGAGTGATTGCTTATTTGGAACCAAGTTAGGAACTTGGGATATAAAGTTAATTAAGAAAACTGTGGACTCTAACATTAATAACATTATAGTTTAGCCAAAGATGTATTTTTCCCCAAATTATACATTTTTTATCTCTCCCTGAAAGAAATTTGGTAACTCTTGCCAAACTTACAGATAGGAAAGTAATTAAAGTATTAATTCACCAACAGCAGTGGTGCTGGGACTAGGAATGCAACAGGGCATGAATCAGGAGCATCCTCTACCTTCTTGAGCCCTGCAGTGTCAATTGGTAAGACAGAAATGCCTCCCCAAGGGAAGGAGAGTCCAGGAGGGAAGCAAGTGAATGGGTTGGAGGGTGAGAAGAGACGGCCGTGGGGACGCGGACGTGGGGAGAGAACAGTAAGTGTGAGAGCACAGATGTGCGAGTGCATTCAAGACGGCTCAGAAAGGCTAAGCGTAGTGGGCAGGGGGGTTGTGAGTGAAGCAGAACAGACAGGCTACAGCCAGATCGTGGAAGACTTCACGAGATGAGTTTAGGCATCTGGCCTTTGTTGTAAAGGATTAAGGAGGCATCAGAAGGTCTTGAAGAATGGTGATATGATCATACTTGTGTTTATGTCACTAGATAGTGGAGACTGTACTGGAGAGAAGCAGAATTTCAGAAGGGTTGTGGGACCAGTTAGGAAGCCATGACAGTGGTCCGGTCACAGAAAATCATATCCTGAACCAGGGTGTTGGTATCTATAGAGAGAAGAGAACTTGAATGACATGGAAGTGGAAAAGTACAGAGACTCAGAAATCAATTGAACATGGGGTGTGGCTAGTTCAGCTGAGTGGATGGTGACTCATTTCTAGGGATATGAAACACTGGGAGAGAAATATTTGTGTGTGTGTTTGTGTGTGTGTGTGTGTGTTTGTGTGTGTGTGTGTGAATTTGATGACTCGGTTTGGGGTTTATGTTTGAGACATTCGTGGTGAGAGGACATGACTAATGGGACTGTGCTGATTTGTAGCTCACACAAGAGGCATGAAAAATTCAAACTACCCAAAGAAAATACTATATCCATTAAACAGACTGAAATGCTCCATATTCCTTTATCACTTGAATTACTTTGCCCTTCACCTTCTTCCTGTTCTGGTAACTAGATACAAATAATTAACTCAAACTGGTAGGCAGTAGGCATATTCTCTGCAATGAGTATTTATTATTTGCCTTTTGTGAGTGTCAATATGGACTTAATGCTGTCCACAGGCTCAGCTGGTCCCAATTTAGTAATCATTGCTTACTTTTTGATGTTCAATTTGTCACAGCATGCCTGAGAGGGCCTCTTTTAAGGGCCATCATCTTCAAACATTAAAAAGATACATCCTCAATAAGATATTCCTGGTTTATTTCGAGTTCTTCTGCCCTAAAAGAGACAAGCATCTGGGTACCAGGGAGAGTACATTGTACTATTTCACAAGAGAGCTCAAAGCAGAGCAACGTGACACAGGAGCTTCAAACCACTGACATACGGCAGAAAAAGTACTTTTTCTCCAAAGCTCATGTATCAGATGTGGTTTTTACCTTTCTCTAATGTAAGACTTTATTAGCGCATTTTATTTGTTCCTTCCAGTAACTCCTAGCGTACCATGCCATATTTTGTCACCACAAACAATACTCTTGACTTATATTGGTGCTCCAAATTTAGAAGTCTTTATTTTCCGTTCTTTTCTCTCTTGCTCAAGCATCATGGAATTGACACCACAGTATGAAAGTCTAGATCAGGGATCAGCAAACTACAGCCCATCAGCCAAATCTGGCCCAGTGCCTGATTTTTAAAGTACACTTTTAGTGGAATGCAGCCATGCCTGTTGGTTTACATGTTGTCTACGGTTGCTTTCGCACTTTAAGGGCAGAGTTGAATGGTTGTGATAGAGATTACCTGGCCCGCAAAACCTAAGATGTTGCCTGTCTTGCCCTTTACGGAAAACATTCACTATCCCTTAGTCTGAATGAACTCCCCTGTCTGTACCTGTCCATCACCAATTGTCTAAAAAGGAAAGGAAATCCCCGCATTCTTCCAAGGGAACACCGAAGAGGATAGAGACAGTGTCTCAGCTAGATTCTCAGAAATTTTCCAGCAATAGCAAGGAATGGGTCAGCACAGATAATTATAAACCTTTAAGATTTTTTCCAAAGCTCTTTAATTTTTTGTTGTTAGGGGTCATAGTGTCATGATTTATTGTTTATCATGAGGACCTTAATATTGAACTGGAACTTTTTAATTTTATGTAAAGATGTAATTTATGACTTTCTTCTTGAGATTTTTTTTGTCTTTAACTAAACATAAAGAAACACAATGTTGGAATTCTAGAAATCAAGGAAATAGAATTTCTGTTAGAAGCATTTTCTCTGAGTCATGGTTTACTTTCTGGAACCCATCACTGCCATACAAGTGTTCCAGTCCCAAGTTCTTCCAATTATTATATCTGTAGCTTTGAACAACATACTTGCTTTTTAAGCCCTTGTTTCCATATTTTTATGTACAGTGAGGCTACTATGAACCGCAACTTTGTAAAGGCCTTTGTGTTTATGTATATTTAGTAGATTGATTCTACTCCGAGTCCCAGAGAAGTAGAATGTGTTTTCCCATCTTTTTTTAATCTGAGTTAGCCTTGTGACATACTTTAGCCAGTAGAATTTGGTGAAGATGATGGTATGCCAGTTCTGAGCCTAGTTCTCAAGAAGCCTTTATGTTTCTGCTCTCTCCCTTGTATCTCTACCTCTGCCATAAAAACAGGCCCAGGAGGGTGAAGGATACATGGGGCAGAGCTGAGTCACGCCACTTACACAAGCCACAGCTAGACGAGATCAACCAACAGGGAGCAAAATCCATACATGTATGCGAGCCTAGCCAAGAATGGCAGTGCCCATTTAACCAAGCACTCCAGATGTGTAAACAATAAACACTTACTGCTTTGTGCTCCTGGGGTTTTTTGGCTTGTTTGTCACGCAACATTATTGTTGCAATAGATAACTGATACAAAAAAATATCAAAATTACCTCTCTGATTGTTACACCAGCCCATCTTTTCAGAAACGAATTAAGAGGGTTACAAAATACAACCAAATTGATAGTGAGAAATTTGAGACACTTCTAAAGATTAATCCCAAGAGTTCAGGTAGAATAATTTCTAGGAACTGTCGAAATTTTACAAGAGCCGACCAGAAAACACTAGCACATTTGGATTATAGCAAATTTCATTTGTAATTCTGTAATCACAGTACATTTCAATATCCCCAAATCCCTGTACAATCAATTCCTGAACATTTTGGGATGTATCCCAGAAGTTTTCACCCAAATACAAAACAAATATGAGAATCCAGCAAATTGTAGCTATAGAATATTTTGATGCCATTATCCACATATTGCAAGGGATTTTGGGCCCTCTAATGCTTAATTCTGTGTACAACTGCTATAGATAAGGAATAATTAGTTACTTTTTTCTAGAGACCTTGGTGAATAGGGCGTAGGAAGATCTTCAAATGTAGTTACAGCTTTGCCTAAATCCAAAAGGCCTATTGCATGTTGGAATTCCTACTTGGATCTAGAAAAGAGCAGGAGAAAGTAATTAATTTTAATAGTTTGGTAGTCTATGTGGTTCAGACTTTATGATCTCCAGTACTATAACTGACTTGGATGCTACTTGCTTGGGATCTGATGAGGGACTCTCTGCATGTTTCATTAGCGTGTGGATTCAGGTAGGGGGAACACCAATACCTGAGAGTCATGTGGTTTCGCTTACAGATACCTGTGCTCTTACTGCTGCTGATGGCAACTGCTCTGCTGGGGCAGGGGTGGGGGTGTCTCCATCTTCAGTCTCTCTTGCAGAAGGGCTGAATCCCTCTTCCCTTCGGGAATCCAGTGTTCTCAACAATTTGTTATCGGAACTCAATTTCCTCCCTGTTCACCACCCACCCTTCTCTCAGGTTTCTTTTAAATTTGTCTAAGGAAGCTAGAGAACTTTTTTCTTTCTGAATATTTTTCAATCAAATCTCATGTAGCGAAACTTTTCTTGGGGAACTTCCCCAGTCTTGAATCATCTTTCATTGAAAACGTGGGGATGAGGAGGGAAGCCCTTACCCATCCCCCAAACACTTACAGTTTCAAGTCAAAATTCTAAATGTTCCAGACAGGAAAAAGTAGTTGGCATTTTTCCAAGATTTGAGAAGATCTGGGCTTTGGGCCAGTGTCTCCTTCTTTATCTCAGTTGGTGCTATCCCAAGAAGGTCATCTTTTCTTAAACAAAATTTTGTCTGCAAATATTAGTTATTTAACACTTTGGTTGCATTGTCTTGAGACAATTTCAAATCAGTAGGCTTAGGAACATGTCTCACCCTGGACATAATGATAAATATGATTTGTGACTTCTCAGACATTCTTAGTACCATATTTCACCAGGTTACATGCATATCTCTTAAAGTCTTAAACAGAATTTCCAAAAAGATTTTTTTGTTCATTTTAACTATTGGCAGTTTCATATTTTAATTCAATAATTTGCTTTTCTCCTTGAAATGTGTCTAGTTCCCATAGAAAAGTATTTCTGAGACCCAAACTTCTACATGTCATTAAAAAAAATGTTTTGGAGGCTCAAGTCATCCAAAGTTGGAGTTCCAAGTTCATAGCACTTTTTCAGAAGAGGAGTTTTGAAAAATCCATAATACGGATTAGTTCCTCCACACACTAAATTCATCATAGCTTAAAGTAATAGCAGAATTTTTGATGCTCTTTTTTTCCCTTTGAGATCTTCCTCCTTAGGTTGGTGACAGTAACCATAGCCCAGCTCCTTTCTTCCCCTCTCACACTGAAACCCAATTTGGCCTAATAAACAGCCCTTTATCAGTCTGCAGGACGTTGGTTGGGATGTACTTTTTCATCCCAGATGTTACCATTCCTGACAGATCTGTTCTAAGGTAGCTCAGTATCATGAGTTTAGTGTCAGCTGTCCTTAACAGCCGGGCACTGCGGTGCTGTTACATTTCCCATTTCCTCCCAACTCCCTCAGCCCTAGGTAACCACTAATTTTTCTGTATCTATGGATTTGCCTATTTTGGATATTTCATATAAATAGATTAATGCAATCATTGTTAATAAATAATTAATACAATGTTTTGTGACCACAGTTTAATGTTTTCAACATTCATGCGAGTTGTAGCACATAGGAATCCTGCATTTCTTTTTTTGGCTGAGTGATATTCCATTGTACAGATATACCACGTTTTGTTTCTGCATCCATCAGCTGATGATGAACATTTGGATTGTTTCCACTTTGGGCTGTTGTGGATAATGTTGCTATGAGTATTCGTGTACAAGTTTTTGTATGGACAGATGTTTTCACTCCTCTTGGGTGTACACCTAGAGTAGGATTGCTGAATCACATGGTAACTCTGTGTTTAGCATTTTAAGGAGTGGCCAGACTGGTTTCCAAAGTGGCTTCTGTTCCCACCAGCAGTGTTTGTGGAGGATTCCAATTTCTCTATATCCTCCTCAACACTTATTATTCTCTGTCTTTTTGATTATAGCCATCCTAGTGGGTATAAAAGTGATACCTCATTATGGTTTTGGTTCTGCCAAGCAATTTTAATGTTCTTAGCAGTTTAAATCTAGAATGCAGGTGCTGAAATGGATGCAGAAGTCTCGTACTTAGAATCTCTTTAACTTTGTGTGGCCATTAATGTAGCTCACTTTGGGCTTTTCTGCCTTCCAAGTCCTAAGTCAGGTTACATTTCCTGAATGGCTAGTGGTTAGGTGGGATCAATTGACTTGCTCTGGCCAGTAAGTTGTGAATGGAAACAGTAACTGTCACTTCTACGCCAAAGCATTTAATTGCTGGTACAAGACCTTTGAGAACTCTTTCCCTCTACCAGGAGAACCAACAGCTTTCAAGATAGTGGCAGCTTTGATGGCCTGAGTCCCGGGGTACGGGGACATTCAGCATAACTGACCTATGATGCACATGCTGTGTGAGTGAGAAAGAAACATTTGTTATTAAGACATGAGGTTTTTGTTACTGCAGCATAACTGGGCATGTGCTGTGTGATAAAATAATCTTTATTTGGTGAAGACATTAGAGTTCGACAGATGTGGCAAATAATTTAGCTTCTCTAAACCTCAGTCTCCTCCTCTAAATGTGGGTGTTCTAAAACTACCTCACACAGTTGCTTGAAGTTAAGCAAGACAATGTACTATTCAATAACCCTTAGCACAGTGCATGATGTATAGCAGATTCTCAAGAAATGACTGTTATTAATAGAAGGGCAATGAGGTAGGTACTGTAATTCTGGAGTTAACTTTCTGCAGAAGATGATGAGTTGGCCTTTGAAGGACCAACCGCAGATGCAGGGAGGCAGGGAGAAGGGTAGTAGGTTTTCTCTGGGTAGTTTGCTTGAGCCTTGTTCATGTCTAGGTGAGTACCATCATTATAGGGTGGGAGGACCTTCTTTTGGGTCTTGATTTTTCTTCCCAGAAGAGAAGAAATGGCCACAGCATTCTGACTCATTTCACGGAACAGGAAGCACACAATTTGGAATGTAATTACATTTAAAATATGCTAGAAAGTGATTTCATGAATCCAAAATTATTAATCACTCTTCAGAATGACAGCCAAAGGGGAAAATGCCAAAACAAGTTCCCTTGGGAACATTTAGAATCAATATAAAATATATTTTTCTTTATATGTCTGCCTTCCTTGAGACTTAATGAGACAGGGACCCAGTTCAGCCTGGCAAAAGACAATCAACAGAGCTAGTTAATACCATGCAAAGATTTCCACACAAGGTGAGAGGAAGGAGAATTTAATAAACAAAATCAGTCATTTCCATCCACTGGGCACTGGTGTCCATGAGTTTTCTCTTTCTTGGCTTTGTCTCCACTTTCTCTTCTCTTCTCTTCTTTGATACTTAACTGTTCCTCTTTGTTCTTTAACTGATTTGCTCTCCTATTCTGTCTGCATTTTAAATACTAGTATCCTACAGATCAAGCCTACGTCTTGTTCTGTCCTCATCCTATAAACCCTCTCTTGAGGTTATCATCCTGTGTCATGGTTTCACCTGTCCCTGTGGGTTGATAACTTCTCCAAGGCCTCATTTCTAGGTGCATGTTTCTATCTGCTTATTAGGAACCTTCACCTGGATGTCCTCCAGTATTTCACCTGCCTTGTTCCTTATTTTTGAGACATTGTTCTTTTATCTTCACCAGCCTAACTCCTTCAGGTCTCCTCTAATACTTTACTTCAAGGCAGGGTTTCTTGAGACTTGAGGTCTGAGTGCAGTATCCAAACTCCCTTTTATTTTACCTTCAGCACTTCACAGCCAATTGTTTTAAACTATAAATTTGTGGGGTTATTCAGTTTTCTCTCTTCCATGCTAGACTTTTTACTCTGTGAAGGCTAACACAGTATCTGCTTTGGTCTCCATCAGATTCCTAGTTCTTAGCATATGGGAAACACTCAGTAAAAGTTTATTGAGTAAATGAGTCAATGGTATAAGCTGGACCCAAAATACTTCCCACTTCTCCTGCTTCTATTTGTATATTCCTGGACGTAATGAATATCCCCCCAAATTATCACATTAGTTCAGCCAGAATCTGGGAGCTGTCCTATATACCACCGTCTGCCTCACCCGCGGCATTTAAACACTCATAGACATCTACCATTCCTCTTAAATGCTTTGAGAGTCCCTTCCCTCCCACTCTGTATCCCTGCTATTGCTGCTTTGTTTAGGTTCTAGTCATTTTTTTCTGAATTCATTATCTTCTAATCCTTCACCATCGGTGCAGAACATTTTCTTAAAATACAAATCCAACCATTTACTCTGATGCTTAAAATCCTTCCTCAGACTCCCTGTTGTCTTGAAGATCAAGTTTATATTCTTAAGCCTAATCTACAAAACCTTCCACAGTCTGACCGTCTAGTCTCAGTCTTCCTCGCCTTCTCTCTTTTCATCCTCCCGCATTCCTTCTGGTCATCCAGAACTAATGACTCCCAAACCTACCTTCCTCCCCTTGCACGAATTCTCCTGGCCTGCAGTGTTCTTTCACAGATGGTCTCTACCTGCTCAGCTCTTCACATTTCAAAAGAACAAAGCTTTAAGATCCCCTCCCCTGGGAAATCTTTCCAAGCTCTCCCAGGCAAAATTTAATGCATTCTCCTCTGCACGCCCATGGCACTTTGCAAGTCTTAACTGTAGCCGCCAAAGTCTCCAGTGATTATTTTTTAATTATTTATTCAGTTATTATTATTTTATTTTTGTTGTCCGTAGCCCTTCCATGAAATATGAGCTCCTATAAGCAGGCTCTAGCTCTTAAACTCACCTCCCGATCCACTTGAACACTAGGTCTATATTTGCAAACTATTTCTCTGATAAAAGACTTGCACCCAGTATATTTAAAGAACTCCCAAGCTCAATAAAAAGGAAATAAATATTCCAATAGAAAATGGGCCAAAGATTGAACAAAGAAGATAGACAGATGGCAAATAGGCAAGAAAAATATGCTCAATGTCATGTGTCAGGGGGGAAATGAACATTAAAACCACAGTAAGATGCTACTCATTCAGAGTTCTAAACTGAACTTTGAACAAAGGCTGAACAGATCAAGTGTTGGCAAGGATGTGGAGGAAGAGGATTTTCATACCCTGCTGGTGGGCATGTACAATGGTACAGCCACTTTGGAGAACAGTTTGTGCAATTTCTTAAGAAGTTAAACAAACATATGATTTGAGCATTTCATGCCTAGGTATTTATCCAATAAAAAAAAGAAAGAATATGCCCATACAAAGACTATTATAGGAGCTTCATTTGTAATAGCCCCAAATTGGAATCAACCCAAATGTCTATCAGCAGATTCATGGGTTAACAAACTCAAGTATACCTTATGGGAATGGAATATTACTCTGCAATAAAAAAGAATGAATACACAGAACATGTATGAGTCTCAAAATAACTATGCTGAGTGAAAGGAGACAATCCAAAAAACGTACATACTGTTGGACTCTATTGATATAAGATCTTCAATAAAATGCAAGCTAATTTAAAGTGACAGAAAGCAAATCAAATATTTCCTGGGGCTGGAGGCTGTGACGGGGAAGGGCATAGAGAGGCATTACAAAGGGCCACAAGGCAACCTGTAGGGGGATGAATGTGTTCATTATTTTGACTGTGGTAATGATTTTACTAATATATATGTATGTCAAAACTTAAATTGTACTCCTTAAATATATGATATTTATATGTCAGTTTTACCCCCAATGAATGTGTTTTTTAAATAACCCTTAATTTTTTTAACCATGTTGTCAAGGATTAACTTTTTAAGTTACAAAAGGCTCTTTTAACACAATTCATCTTACAGATTCAATAAATCCTACCTTCACTTTGCACATGAGGCACCCATGTGTCTGCCCACCCAGGCAAAGGAGCATGGGCTGGCTTTTCTTCCCTCCCTCACCTTTACCTCCTTCACATTCTCTTCTCAATCCTGGTAGAGGGGAATTTGGCTTTTGAAAGATCATTCTCATTATCTTCTCCGCGATGTCTTGTGCATGACTAGCACTCCACAGGATGCTTCACAAGTGTTTATCAACAGTATGTGCATCAACTCAGAGAGGTCATATTGCCCTAAATGGAACAGTTACGCTTTCCTAGATGATTAAAATTAACCATCTCTAGATCAAGAGGCTGGCTTTAATCTCATTTATAGAAATGCACAGCGTTTCTCAGCTACAGGATAATTTAGCCTATAAATGAGAGAACATTAATGATGTGGCTGCAGTTGAGACTGGAGTCAGTTCCTCACAAATGTCAATTTGACCGTCATTAACAGGGTGAAGAAGATGAGGAAGGAAGCAAGAAAGGATGACATGGAGGGCAGGGACAATACTGAGAGGAGAAAGGAGCACCTTTAGGGAGCAAACCATTAGAAATCTAGCACGCTGATACTTACAGAAATGGAATAAAATGTGAGAATACTGAAACAAAGAGATTATTTTCCCCAAAGAAACATCAGTCATGTTTACAACCAAACGAAGAAAGAGCACCTGAACAGCAACTCAAGCCATGGCTTGGTGCTCAGACGAGGGAAGATCATAACACGATTGACTGCTCCTCATACAACCCTGGCCAGGAGATTCCTGAGCAGCAACTTTCAAGATGAAAAAATACCATTTTTAGCCTTTTTGCTTCAGCAGTAGCTCCCTCCCCAAACCTTGGTAGCAATTTTTTTCTTCTCTACAGTTCTCCAGTCTCTTGACTTGACTTTATTTTTGTACCTGGGAGCAAGCCAAGGGCGAGAAATGATCTCTTCCCACCAAATTGTCTGGGAAGAAAGCCCACTTTATCATTAATTACATTATCCAGCAGCCTCTTGCTGCTCAAAATGTGGTCCTTGGATCAGCAGCATTGGCACCATCTGAGAGCTCATTAGAAATGCAGAATTTTGGGCCCCATTCCAGAGCTCCAGAATCAGAATCTGTATTTTAATAAGATGCCCAAGTGGTTTGTGTGCACATTCAGTCTGAGAAGTGCTTGTCTAACCCCCAGAACATCCTGTATAAGGTAAGGCTTCTCACTGTCCTTTCTCATGTTAGAAGTTGAGAACAGGAAGGTAAAATTACTTGACAAAGATCAATAACTAAAAAGTGCCAGAGTTGAGATTTCAAGGTAGTTCCCACAATTCTAAATGCCAAGCACTCCTCCCCTGCACTGTGCTTTTCTCCATATAGCCACCCGCCTCTCAACGTCATCTGTAGACTAATTGCTCACACCTAAACTCCTACTCTAAGATATGCATGATTTAGATTAAACATTGCCCATCCCTTGAAATATCTTTGAGGAGTGACTTAATCCATCCCTTAACTCTTAGGGTGTAGGAGTTTGATCAGACTGCTGCCTTTACTCGTTGATGGGAAGAGCAAAGCAGCTTGAGGTCCACATTGCACCTTGAGGGAAAGGAAAAAGGAAAAGAATTGAAGAAGAAGGAGGAAGGAAAGATGAAGGAAGAGTGCCCCAGGTTTATAATTCAGCCTTTCCAAGGACCTGGGCTGTCCTTGAAGGTTTCTGTAGCTGCTGGCTTGAGCTTGTTCCATTGCTTTTGTCATGGGCTTCTGAATATTGTGAGCTAGGCCTGCGCCCTTTCCCTGTGGTGTTTCCAGGGAGGTGTGCACAGAAACCCCTGCAGATGTTTACCGCTGCTCCCCACGGTCATAGAGGAGCAATGTGAAGCAGCTGTGCTTACCGGTGCTCAAGGCAACAGCATCATAAAAAAAAATACTCCAAGACTCTATGGTTACTGCTAGTAGCTGTTATTTTTGAGGTTCTACCATATGCCAGACGCTATCCTAGATACTTGGCAAATATTCCCCACAAGCGACATGAAAGTACGTGTTATTTAGTAAATGCAGGTGGTAAGGGATGGAACCTGGCTTCTAACCCAGCCCTGTTTGAGACAAGAGCGAGTGTTCTGTCATAACACACCACTGTGGCATATTTCAATTAACCTCCTCCTCAACCTGCAACGCCTGGCTTAAGTCACCCCTTCACAAGGCCGCTCTCTCTCAGTGACTCCCATGATAGCTTTTTCTCTGTAGCCCTGATTTGGCTTGAACTCTCACTTCCTTTTGCATTCACATTCATTGTCCCCCACTTTGAAATTATATTTATGCCTGCATCTCCCACCCACCAAAACCCTGAGCCCTCAAGTCATCAGCCCCAGCATCCTAGCAGGAGTTCAGTGATATCATCAGCTGACATATAAACTGAGTTAGGCACAAAGTCCACCACCTGGAAACATCTGGAAGTCAAACATTTGCTGTTGGTTGAGCCACTCCGCATTGTTTTACACGTAGCCTCCAATAGCCAGCAGCCCCCCTCCCTGTAGCAATGGCTTACCCCTGGGAATTTGGTATCCAGCCCATTTGCAGGTTGCTCTTCCACTGGTTTTATGCTGCTTTCTTTCCCCTCATTCTCTTCCAGGAGAACATGGCTTGGGTTCTCTTTACACTTAGCCACTCCCCCCTCTCTGGTATTCTTTATGCTTTGGACTCTAGGAGAATAACAGGACAAAACAGAACTCCTGGTGACTCTTCCTCTCTTGTGTACTTGCACTTGCTTGTCCTCTCTTTAACATTTGAGAATTTACTACATCTCAAACATTGTGCCAATCATTTTACATATGGTATTTAACTCTCATACAGACAACCCTATGAAATACGCACCATTATTATCCTCATTTTGCTCAGGAGGACGTTCAGGTATAGAGAGATTGTTAAGTTGTCCATGATCACACAGCCAGGAAATGAAAGAGCCAGAATGTGAGTGTGGGCTCTTTGCTGCTCTCCATCACTCATCGTCTGATGTCAGTGAGAAACACAAGTGAAATGTGGCAAGTTCATAAGCATAGATCAATATGGTTTTGGGTACCATGGGAAGTACCAAGGAAACTGGGATCTCTAACTTTTCCTGTAACCAGTCCTTGACTGGACCCTATCTTCTTGCCTTCTGTTATAGGTGCCCAGGGATTATAGATGAATTATTAGTTGAACGAAGCTCTGAAAAGTATAAAGTCCTAGTGAGTGTTGATGTTGCTATTATTTTTTACAAATCATTTATTAGAGAAAGAATGTAGCTGCCACTAATATCCTCCAAAACTCAATATAAACGATTTTTGAATAATTTAAATGTTGGATTATTCATATCCCACTTGACCTTCTCCAGTAGCAGAAATCTTTAAAAGCTGATAGTTTGCAGGTAGTTGAAGAAGCCATTATGCAAATGAAAATATCATGTCCACTAAAGATATTTGTGGTAGGCATTATGGCAGACACAAAAAAAAGCATAGTATATTCTCCCAAAGATTCACCATCTTTTTTGAGAAAACAAACCTGATACATGTTTCTCATTAAAGAACAATTAAGTTTGTAAGTGACTGTTAGAGAGGATGATGACAGTCACAAACTAGGGCATGATTATGCCAGCAGCAATTCAGGGAAGAGATACGTAACTCCAGGCTGCAATAAATGATCTAGACAGGTTGGGTGGAATAGGTGGATTTTAAACTGAAGTTCAAAGGTCAATAGAATTAGAGTAAGGGGCAATGAAAGGAAGGGCATAAAAAGTCGGCTAGAACAGCACAGGAGAGTAACCAATCCATGATAGAGAATGTCTTTATGCGTAAACAAATTAGCATCATTATTGGACTTAGTCTGAACTTTGGGCTTGAGTGAATAGGCAATATCTGTGATCCAGTTTGAATTCTGACTCTTAGCCCAGAGCTTTTTGCCATGCTCTTCTGGTAACAAGGTTCAGCACTGCAGAGGAAGCAGTACGTGTTAACGCCTGTTTAGTGGGCTCTCTTGGGTCATTGCAGGACTAGGTTTCAGGGTACATCAGATGGAGTATCAGCTTTGGAGAAACACTGCCTCACTGAGTCTTGTTCCACAGGGCTCCCTGAAGGACTTTGTGCTTGTTGTTTAAAAGTAAGACATCTGAGCAAAAAGATGCCACACAGTGGTTCAGGCTCAGTGGCTTTTCAGGGTTATTACTTAGGGCAGCCTCCTAGAGGTACCAGTTTTAGGAGCAACATAAAAAGGCAAGAGCTTTGTCAAAAGGACAAGAAAACCAAAGATATGGAGCACTTGCATGAGGGTTTTATATGTCTATATTGGCATAGATATAAAATCAATCATGTTCAGCCCTCATAAAATCTTTAAGAAATAAGAATCATGACCTTTATTTCATAGATGACCCAAAAAAGGCTCAGTAAGTTACCCCGTGGCATTGGAAGATTTGAGGTTCAACAACATGACCATCTGAGCTTAAGAAACTAATATTGGCCCATCAACGGAGGAAAGAAGAGATGAGAGGCCTCAGAGAGGTCATCTGCCTCTCACTGGGCATAGCCAGTGCACTCGAGGCTTCAGAAATTGGTAGAAGAAAACCCCACAAACCTAGAAACTGGCAGCATTTCAAGTTGAAGAGGAACCTTAAGATGCACCTTTATAAAAGAGGGTTCCAAATATACTGCTGATGCCTGGGAGCACAATATATAACATTCAGCAGCCATACTAAAACGGTCCTTGCCCTGAATGGATGGTATATGTGATTAACAAGAGAACTCTGCCAGAGAAGAAAGAAAGAAAGGCCAATTCCAGATCTTTTTGGTATAAGACTCTTATTTTACCCAAGTAGTAACTGATATTGTACATATCAAAGGTCTAGGAAGAACTGCATCCCATTGTCTGCTTTTAGATACCACCCCAATGGGACCGGAAATTCACCCAGTTATGCTAAATTTTACACTCTGTCATTCTATTTACAAAATGGAAACTTGATTGGAAAGCATATGCTGGAGCAAATGTGCACTAAAGCCTAAATTATTTGTGTACTTTTTCTGCTTAAAAAATTTCTGATAAAAAAGAAGTATTTGAAGAAATCAATTCAGGAGTAAACTTCTGATAAAATAATTTCTTTCTGATGATTTAATCTGAATTTTGAGCTTGCTGCTCAGTATGAGGGGAAGATGAGAAACATTGTGGGCACACCTATCTCAAGAAGTAGCTGGATTCCTACTAGAATTTACACACCATCTAATTCTCTCTGTGTTTAAGAGGAGTGGCCATTTTCCCCTTCTAAATGGAAAAAAGAACCTCTTACAAGATTACATACTTTTGACATAAAAAGTGAGCCTATTTTCATGGCAGCGCTATTTACAATAGTCAAGACATGGAGACAGCCTAAATGTCCATCAATGGATGACTGGATAAAGAAGTTGTGGTATATTTATACAGTGGAATACTATTCAGCCATAAAAACGCAACATAATGCTGTTTGCAGCAACATGGATGTCCCTGAAGAGTGTCATTCTAAGTGAAGTAAGCCAGAAAGAGAAAGAAAAATACCATATGAGATCGCTCATATGTGGAATATAAAAAAAAGACAAATGAACTTATATATAAAATAGAAACAAACTCACAGACATAGAATATAGACTTGTGATTGCTAGGGAGGAGGGGAGTGGGAAGGGATAAAATGGGAGTTTGAGATTTGCAGATACTGACTGGTATATATAAAATAGATAAACAAGTTTATACTATATGGCACAAGGAAATATATTCAGTATCTTGTAGCTCACAGTGGAAAGGAATATGAAAATGAATATATGTATATTCATGTACTACTGAAGCATTGTGCTGTAGACCAGAAATTGACACAACACTGTAAACTGAGTATAATTCAATAAAAAAAATTTTTTAAGTGAACCTATTTGACTATAATTTTTGGCAAATACCTTCTGTCTCAGAAAGGAAGAGAGAAAAAAAAAGAAAATAATAAAATTCAGAGAGAATATTTAATCCAATGTCCAGATATTGACAAATAAACAAATTTACCTGAGAAGGCTTTGAAGACAAAAAGGAAACATTTTGTTCTGAAATAATTTTAGATTTACAGAAGAATTTCAATGATAGGACAGAGAGTTTCTACATACCCAGCACTCATCATCCCCTAATATTAACACCTTACATACCCATGTGGAAAGACTCTTGATACCAAGATGACCTGAAGCCTTTGATGAGCTGATTAAAAAGTAAAAGTTTCATTAAAATGTAGTAGTAAGATGAAGGACAAATGTAAACTAAAAATTTTGGTAACAAAAGAAGAATGTGTGCTTTTCGAAGTGAACACTATAGTTATGCTAAAAATTCAACTTTTTAGTATCAGTTTTAACTTGCCTTTTTAGGTGGTCAATAGAGGGTTATATGTTTCATGGAGGAAAGGGAAGTCTCTTCATTTTGGATAAATTCTACTATAGCGTGAACTATAGATTATTAGCACGTCACTGCCGCCACATCATGGCCACACATCCAAATACATGCGGTAGATGTGCTTCTTGTTCAGATGGCGACATAGCTCTTGAAAATGGAAGCCCACAAACATAAATACCTCTTGAAACGTATGGCCAACGTCACAGGGTAATTCACCAAAGCCCTTGTTTTCAGTGATTTTATTAGATTGCTTTCCTCCATGATAGAAAAAGTGAGGGAGCCCATGAGGGAGTTGTCTTAAGAGAGCTATGAAAGGGGCACAGAATGGAAGGTCAGGGAACAAGGACCAAAACTTAGAGAGTGGTTTTTTTGGCCCTGCAGTCTTTAACTGTTCCCCTTCCTGTCTCTCGAATACTACCTTACCTGGTAACTCTAGGCTGTAATGACTTCGGAGTTTGTATGCTCGATTTCCAAAAGGACATAATGGCTCTCTATCCAGATGCCATCAGGCTTAGCTTCCCTTTAATCGAGACCCCTTATGCATTTGACAGACTGTGCATTGGAATCTGGGATACTGACTATCTTGCGTTTACCAATGATGATCATGTCAGTAGGTAATTGCAGAGAAGCCTTGTTGCATACATTTGTCAATTTTCCTGTAACAGTTCCCTGAATTACATTATATATAACATACATTTTTGCAGAGTCTTGTACTTTAGATTTCCCCCAGGTAGAGTCTGAAGCAAGGATTTGAGTGTGAGTAGTTGATTTTGGAAATGATCCAGGAAGCAAGAAGGAGAAAATGGGAGTGACAGAGGGAAAAGAGAAAACCAGTATAACAATGAGTTGGCCAAATTACTGCTGGAGGCAATGAACCTTGATTCCACCCAGATCTTCTGAGAAAGCACATAAATGTCTCTAAGAATTATCCACCTACATTTGGAAGGTTACCCCCTGGGGTGTTGATTCTCCGGCACTAATGGACCACATGGGTGACCACAGGGTCAGAGAAGATCCTAAGAAAAACCAGAAATGTGTGTAAAGTGCACTTTGGATGGGACACTGTTGACACAATTGTGACTGAGGTTGTAAGGAACTGTCTACCTAATTCATCTGGGACTGAAATCAGAGATGGGTTAAAGGATATGATGTAGGCATCAGAGATGTCTGCTACTGGGCCCTAAACTAAAACTGTTTAAGAACCAAGGCCACTGAGGGAACCTGTCCACAAAGGGCCCAGAGGAGAGCATAGGGCTTGGTTGGGCATGAGACAAAGAAATGCACTAATGATTCTCTGAAACTTTGATTTGGGCTAAAAATCTTTCCAGCATCATTAAAAGAGGATTCCATGAAGCATTGTCTTAGACATCCATGCTCTGAATATTTCTATTTGAGGAGGGAGTACAAGCCAAACCTCTGAGGTCAAATTCACGTGGTGGAGACAAACTCAAAGGGATTTTTTTCTGATGCAATAACATCTGCCAAGTCCAGTAAGTGGTGTATTTCCAAAGGGTGCAAGACGGAGGTGGACTGCAGTCTATGCTTTTCCTCTGCTATTACCAATGGTTATTTCTCTCTTTCTCTCCTTCCATCCTCACTCTCTTCCCTCCTCCCTTTTCCCTGAACTTGTCATTAGTATTTTACTGATGATTTTTTTTTTTTACTCTTTTCAGATGATCAGGTGACTAGGTCTCACCCTACCCACGGCACTTCCAAGATGTCAAAAATGTGCTGGCCGTTATTATAAGGGGACAAGTGCAGTCTTAATCAGGAAAATCGTCAACGAGCCTGATCATCATTTGAATAAAGGTAAAGAGTGGCTGGGTTTTAGTCTGTTAATAAATAAATAGTAGAAATTTCTGGAGGATCAGAAAGACTGCTCCAGAGTGGGGCAAACATTACATTTACAGAAGTCCAAAGGCTGCCCAAGCCTAGCAGAGACAGGTGATAGATGTCCAATCCATCAGCCAGGCAGCACCCAGTCAAGTAGCATCAATTCAACCCACAGGGAAGATTGTAGCATCACTTCACTTAGCCTCCTCCTGGGTCACTTTCTTAGAAAGAGGGACAGCTTCCAGCTGAGCCTCAGACACACCAGTAGCCCCCCTCTCCTCTCTTCCCAAAGATGACTCACTATCTAATTTGTGTTTGTCTAATTCCTTACTCTGTAAATGAATGAATGTTCTTCCCAAACAACGTAAAAATGTGTTAGAAATGTGCGTATATGCCTTTGGGGCTTTCTTTTTAGAGCAGTAATAGATGAAACCAACTAGCTTTCTATTGGCTGTTTTCATTAAAATTCAAAGCAGCTCTACTTTCTCATCCACTCCTACCTCTCGGCAGAGATGCTCCCTTTGATATCTAGCTTTTCACTAACGAAAGAATAACTAGTATGGCGTTCTTGAGGGCTATTTATAAAACTCAAGCATGCGAATAAAAACTATCATCAGGGTTTTTTTTATTTTTTTAATTGAAGTATAGTTGATTTATAATATTGTATTAGTTGCTGGTGTACAGCAAAGTGATTCAGTTATACATATATATATATATTCTTTTTCAGATTATTTTCCATTGTAGGTTATTACAAGAAATTGAATATAGTTCCCTATATTACTATACAGTAACTCCTTCTTGTTTATCTATTTTATATATAGTAGTTAGTACCTGCTAATCCCAAATTCCTAATTTATTTCTTCCTGTCCTTTCCTCTTTGGTAATCATAGTTTGTTTTCTATGTCTGTGAGTCTATTTCTGGTTTGTAAATAAGTTCATTTGTATAATTTTTTTAGATTCCACATATAAGTGATCATATGATAATTGTCTTCCTCTTCTGATTTGCTTCACTTAATATGACCATCTCTAGGTCCATCCATGTTACTGCAAATGGCATTGTTGTATTCTTTTTATGGCCAAGTAGTGTTCCATTGTATGTATATTCCACATCTTCCTTATCTATTCATCTGTTGGACATTTAGGTTGCTTCCATGTCTTGGCTATTGTAAATAGTTCTGCTATGAACATTGTGGTGCATGCATCTTTTCAAATTAGAGTTTTCTCTGGATATATGCCCAGGAATGGAATAGCTGGATCATAGAGTTAGTTTATTTTTAGTTTTTTAAGGAACGTCTATATTGTTCTCCATAGCGGCTGCACCAATTTACATTCCCACCAACAGTGTAGGGAGGGTTCCTTTCTCTCCACACCCTCTGCAGCATTTGTTATTTGTAGACTTACTGATGATGGCCATTCTGACCGGTGAGGTGATACCTTATTGTAGTTTTGATTTGCATGTCTCTAATAATTAGCAATATACAATCACCAGTTTTGGCTGTGACACATTATACAGCAGAGGTGTTAATGGCAGCTTTAAGTGGTACTATGACCAGTTGCCTCCTTATTTCCGGATAAAGGTCTGCAGAGCATGCCTTTCTTGAGAAAAATCCTGTCTGGGTGGATTTAACCACTAACCTGACTCATCACATCAAGCTAAAAGGCAAGTCCTGACAATGACCAAGAAACTATTCTAACCCCAAACCTGCTAGCGTAGGATGCACTTCTGCTAAAAACTAGAATCAAAGCCTCCAGGAGTGAAAACAAACAAAAACTTGACTCTGAATGAACCTAACCTTTACATAAACTTAGTGCCCTGAATCTAAGAGTTTCTGTGTGAATAAGAGAAGATCTGACATCAGTCGTGCAAAAACTAAGGGAATTCTGTAGCAGGTAGATCCTGAGGAAAATGTTATTTTAGTTCCCTAGAAAACATTTCTCTGTGCAAATTTCTCTCAGCAAACCAATGCTGAGAATGTAATTCCCTGCTGTAGAAACTGCTCCTATAGATCCGATCTTGTGAGGCCAGTGAAAAGACAGTGAATTGTGTCTTTTTAGCCATTTCTCCTCACTCACGCAGGCAGAAGGGACATGAGACGCAAGTTCGAGGCGTAGAATTCCCTCCTCGCCCCTCTTAATTAGCCCACTTGGGAATAATCAATGATCTGCGTGAATCAGATGGGCATGTTATTGATGGCTCGGCTTCTGAAGGTAAATGGAGAATGTCACGCTGCTTGATTGGTTAACATGTAGTGTTAGGGGAGTGAAAAGATGGGCAGAAGTTTGACAGATGCATTGACAATAAAAGCAGTGACTCTACTAATAATATACGTTATTATCATAAGCATTTGGTCCTACATCAAACGACTCCATGTTCCTGAGCTTTTGCAGTATGTTCCTGGATAATACATGATTTTGTCCTCTTCTTTGAAGCTGGTTGTTGCTTATTACGGCCATTAAAATGCCCACTTATAGTCTCTTTCAAAGTGCAATATTCATGCCTTTCATACATGAACTTTTTGACCTTGGTTATTCATGAGTGTGCAGATGAGTATGTGTGTGTGTCCTTGCCTGTGTGTGTGTCTGAATATAGACATTTTTGCACTTCCTGAAATTCAGCTTTATTTCTATTAGTTGAGGCTAGAAAGTAACTGAATTCCGGTGACGTGCAACTCTGTTGTCATCTTGATGATGTTTGTTTAAGAGAATTTTGGCTTTGGTGTGTGAGTTTTTGTCACTTAGTCGTAACCAATGTTTTATATCACTTTATAATTTTTAAATGGTTTTGAAATATTTCAGTTGTACAAAAAGGTATTGAAATAATATAACAGAAATAAATGTACATCTCACTCAATTTAAGAAATGATATATCACTAAACAAACTGATACCCCTCACTGATGCCTCTTTGAACAAAATTCACACCCTCCCACAGGTAATCACAGTCTAGGATTTGGTGGATTTCTTTAAAGTTTTATTATATATGTTTGCTTGAATGATATTTAATGTTTTAAACTTTCTATCAACTGTATACTGTTTTTATCCTTCTGAAACTGGCTTTCTTCATTCAGTATTAAACTTAGATTTTCATCTATGTGGAAATGTGTAGCTCTGGGCCAGTGGCTTCTTCATTGCTGTATATTATTCTAGGGGATAGACGAGTAAGAATTGGCTTCTAATTCTTGCTGTCATAAAATTTGCTACCAATAGTAGCGTTGTGTTTGTGGCTATGTGTGCATGTGTGAAAGTTTATTTAGCACATAGACCTAAGAGTAGAGTTTCTGGCTAACAGGTTAGACATAACATTGATGGATATTGCCAAGTTGATTTCTAAATTTTCATATAAATTTATACTCCTCACATCAGGTTATCCTCGCTTTAAGTAATACGAACAGGTTTTAATTTGCATTTCCTTGATTACCAGTGAATTTGAATAAACTTTATATTTATATCCCTATGCAGGCTTGCAGGCTTGCAACTTCTGCCTCATTTCGAGGGTAGAACAAAGCTGCATAAGCTCAAGGGGGTGGTTGGCTTCTACTGAGGGATCGAAAGGAAACCTGCCCCTGTCCTGGGCCCTTCTCTAAAGAGACGCGGAGCCGTCTGCCATGGGAACGCGCGGGGGGGCAGGAGGAGGGGGGGCGGGTGGTCAACGTGTATATATATATGTGTGTGTGTGTGAGTGTGTGTGTGTGTGTGTGTGTGTGTGTGTGTGTGTATCCTCTTAACAGCAAGCCTGATCGAAAATTGCCCTAGGATGATACCCTTGATGATATGTGCACTATTAGCCTTATCTTTCGAGTAGCACGTGACCTATAATATGAATTGAGTAAATACACTATTTCCACCCAGCCACTCAGTTCTGTGAGGGCAGGGGAAGAGGAGATGGGAGAGAATGCATAAAGATAGTCATTCCCAGCTCATTTAATTGAATGAGATTTAATTAAGTAACATATAAAGTGCTCAGCCCTAAAGCTGGAAAAGGGTATTCACTCAAGATAGTTAAGCTGCAAAAGATTTTTTAAGGAAAATAAAGATAACTTCTCATAAAAGTAATATGTCACTTACAGTGTTCCATGAGGTTACCAGACCACCCGTCATTCACTGCCCCCAGGCTATTCTGGATTTGGAGAGCAGACAGTCCAGCTTCCTAGAAGAGTGTGTAAAGTAAGAGTAAAGAAGTGTTGAGGTTAGTCTGAGTAGCTTTCCTGAGTAAGGAACAGGGGATGTTGATACTTCGGTCACTCAGAGACATTTTTAGACCTTATTTTTCGTTCTTGGCTATGTTCCTGACAGGTGACAATTTGAGAACTGAAAAAAATAAGGATTTTCTTTCTTTCTTTCTTGTAAATGTCAGTAGACGCTACTAGCTTACTTTGCAAAAGTAAGCATTAGTCTGGGAAAGAACTGGAGGGAGATTTTTCTCTCCCCAACAAGCCAAGAAGAGAAAATATTAGTACTGTTTTTTACAAACTCAAAAGAATAATTAATAATTAAACATGTAGGTTTTTACTGTGTATGGCCTCCAAATTTATATTCCAAAGTGATGTAGTATGATACACATAACAACTTAGGAACAATCTCTAATGTCAAAAGTATGATTATACATCACAGTCTGAACCTCAGGATATCTTTGCAATCTCAGAATATCTTTTCCAATACATAAAATATATTTAAATGGCAGCTAGGTCATATAGGTAGTTCTAAAAGACTGTATAAACCATGGTTTAGCCTGGCTGTAATATCAGTAGTATGAGCCTGAATATTGGATTATTTCAGATGTTAGGAGTAAGAAAATTCCCAGTTACTCTAGTACTTTGCCATCTTTCTTTATAAGTCTTATATTGCATTTTTTGCCCCTCTCCTAGGGATATCTGTATTTTCATGCTGTCCCAAATCCTCCATCCCTTCCAGGTTAAAGCTCGGACTCTAAGTCATTCAGTGAAACTGAGATAATATTAAAGCAGTTTGGTTGAACTAATTCACACTAACATGAGGATGGTTTCTTAATCCTTCCAAAGGAATTTGAATTCTTACAAGATAGCTTTGATAAACTAATTGAATTTCCAGTATCCGTATTTCAGGCACATTAAGTAAGTAGAAAATTCCGTCAGTATGTGGTGAGATATTTGGAGTTATGGGAGATGATTTAGACATCATCACTGCATTAGGAATTGCTTTTCATAATCTGTTCTCCCCAATAGAGACGTTAGAGTTTCTCCAATACTATCTACTTCCCATAACAGTAATAGATGCATCTAGAGACAGCTTTTGAAATGGTCAAGTCATATTCTTATATCCAAGACTGGTATATGAGGGCTTCTTTCAGAAGATAAAAATAATCACTTTTGAAATGTTTGTGTTTTATTTTTGTCTTTTGAAACTAGGCTTTCTGGCTTTGTTTTTTATCTGCCTGATGGAGTTGATGGGAAAAGATAATTAGTAGACTCTGAAAAGAAAACACTTCATCCTTTATGTTCCCTCTCATTCTGCCTCCACCAGTAAATAAAGAAAGAAATGGGAAGGGGAGGTTGAAAGAAAAGAAGCAAAGACAACCCACATAGCAGAGGTAATTGTTCTTCCTGGATCTTGACATAGAAGGATGACTTTAAAAAGAGACTTTCCTCCGTGTCTTGCAGTAAAAATGAATATTAGCATGAAAGGATGTTATCTGCAAAAGCACTGAAATGTTCACATTCAAATTAAAAGGAAATAGAATCAAGTTTCATGTGATCATAAAAATGTATTGGACACAATTACAGATCTGGTCTTCTAGTCAATGAATACCTGATTCTGGAAATAAATGGCTTTAGAGAGAGCAATGTAAGGAGTATCTTGACACAATGCTTATGATATCTAAATTGTATTATTGATTCATAGTCCAGTGAGTCCATGCTTACTCTGTATTTGATGACAAGATGACTTGCTCTTTGACAAAATGGTGACATGTGTCCTAAGCCTTTCCTAAGTCCTGCTGCAGGTCACTGATCCAAAAGAAACAGAAAATGATTCTTGCTCATCATTTAAAGATTCCTCTGTTTCGTCCAAGCATTCTCATTGATTGAGTCTCATTACTATGCCTGCACTGAAGTCTCATAAACCATAAACTCATAAGCCTGTCTTTCTCTATTCTGGCCTGTTTGGCTCAGAGCCTTCTTTGCATAAGGCTGAATTGAAAGAGGAATTTGGGTTTCTACTTCACTTTAGTCTTCACTTCTCAAGGATCAGGATTTTCCCAACACACCACTGATTTTTTTAAAAGAGAAACTTCCTGGAGGAGTTGTTCTGTTATTAAAATTGATGACAACAATCTGATATGAACCAAAGCTTTAGTCAGGGAATTCCATTCACGAATGGAGTGCTTAATTTGTTCATTCATTTGTTCACAAAGATTTATTAAACCCCTGCTAGATGCCAAATGCTAGATTAATTGCTAGACAGAAAGCAGTGAACAAGACAGACAGTCTTACTTCTTAGGAAGCTTAGCACTGAGACAGAAAGGCAGATCTTGAACAATAATTACAAGATTGAGGATGTTATAAGGTGGGAAGTGCGTTGCCATCAGGGTGTGCACAGTAAAGGCCTTTTGGAAGAAGGCATTTAAGCAGAAACCAGAAGGACTGGTAGAATTTCAAATGTTTAAAGGGGGGAGGAGTTATGCAGAAAGAACAGCTTATGGGAATGCTCTGAGATGAAAAAACATGACCCATTTACCGAAAAACAATTCTTTATCACCAACACATGGAGAATGAAGTCAGGAGTGCAAGGGTGAGGTTTCAGGGATATGTGTGATTCATATCATGGGGAACCTCATAGTCATGCCAAGGAGTTGGTCTTTTTCCATAAGGTCATGACAAATTTTTAAGTTGGGAGATAATATTTGTATTTCAAAATTATCTCTCTGGCTGTAATTATAAAAACAGATCTGAGAATTGTGAGTTTGGATGCAAGGAATCTAGTTATGAAGTTATTACAAGTTCCAGAAAAAAATTTTTGTGATAAATAGCTAGAACTTCTGAAAAGAAAAAATAGTTTAAGTAAGTATGTATGGTCCTAAGAAATACAGGTGACAGAAATGAAGGAGCTAAAATCCCAGAGAAGCTAGCAAGTGAGCCAGCACTGGCTGTCTAGGGGAGGTCATATGACTTGGTCATTTGCAGGAAGGAACAAAGGTGTTGTCCTGAGCCTGAATGAGGTGAGAAGTTGGAACTAAGATCTCAGAGGGCTGCACCCTCAATGAAAGTGTGAAATAGGTAAAAAACCTACTCATCAACAGAGGGAGACAAGAGGACACTCTGAGCTCCAGTTTTTCTTAACCTGGCCTTGAGAAAGGATGCTCTCATCTGAGAGTTCTAGCTCCTGGACCTTCACCTCACACAAATTTGGGGTTCATGCTTATACTGCCAACTCGGACCAAGAACACCCTGGAAACCAAACACAAAATTAATCTGGAGAAATGTTCCCATAACTCATACCGCAAGGAATATTCATAGGAAAACAAAGCAATGCAAATATCTGCTAAAAACAGTTTCAAGAACAAAATTTGAAATTTTTAGAAGGTGGTAGTTTATTATGGATTAGAATCATTGGTGATAACAATCCACATAATTAAACTGGAAAGAATTCAGAAAAATTAAATGGCATTCTGGAAGGGAATATGAAATTATGAGGTATAAATAGGATAAAAGAAGCAACAGACTCTAAGAAACAAACATTAATATGATGATAGGGGAAAATTGGGATTAAAAGGACTTCTAGAAATGAAAGACATAGTCGCTTAAATTGTCAGTAGACAGGTTAACAATTCTATCAGAAATAGCTAAAGAAAAAATTAGTTAACTAGAACTTGGATCTGAGAAAATTACCCAGAACACAGCATAGAAAGCTAAAGAAATGAATAACACAAAGGAAAAGTTAAGAAAAATAGAAGATGTAATAGGTAAGATCAACATTCTCAATAGGAATTCCTGAAATGATATGCAGAGAATGAGGGACAGACAATATTCAAAGAAAAATTATATTGACTCTTTAATTGATTAAAAACATGAGCACTCTATTATTCAAGAATCCTACCCCTTCAGGTTCTAAGCAGGATAAATGAAGTTAATTTTCACCTAGATATATCTTTGTGATTAGAAAATAAAGGACATTGGGAACATCATTTTTTATCTTTTGATGATGCTTTTTTTCAATTAAAGTATAGTTAATTTACAATGGTGTGTTAGTGTCAGGCATACAGCCAAGTGATTCAGATACACACACACACACACACACACACACACATATATATATATATATATATTCTTTTTCAAATTATTTTTCATTATAGGTTATTACAAGATATTGAATATAGTTCCCTGTGAGATATATATATATACACACACACACATATATATATAATGTATATGTTAATTACCAAATTCCTAATTTACCCCTCCTCACTTCCCACTTCCCCCTTTGATAACCATAAATTTGTTTTCTATGTCTGTGAGTCTATTTCTGGGTTGTAAATAAGTTCACTTGTATTATTTTCTTAGATTCCACATATAAATGATATCATGATATTTGTCCTTCTCTCTCTGACTTACTTCACTTAGTATGATCATCTCTAGGTCCATCCATGTTGCTGCAAATGGCATTATTTCATTCTTTTCTATGGCTGAGTAGTATTCCATTGTATAGATACACACCACATCTTCTTTATACATTCATCTGTTGATGGACATTTAGGTTGCTTCCATGTCTTGGCTATTGTAAATAGTGCTATTGTGAACATTGGGGTGCATGTATCTTTTCAAATTCGAGTTTTCTCCAGATATATGTCCAGGAGTGGGATTGCAGGATCATGGGTAACTCTATTTTTAGTTTTTTAAGGAACCTCTATACTGTTCTCCATAGTGGCTGCACCAATGTACATTCCCACCAATAGTGTGGGAGAGTGAACATCTTGAAATCAATCAGAAGTAAGACCCATGAAATAAAAAGCATTGATAATTAATCTTTGAGCATACCAGTGCCAATGAAAGCTAGACAGCAGTTGAGAGAAAAATGCCAATTTAGAAGACAGTTGATCATTCTCAGGATTTTACTTAGAAAAAAAATTTCAGTGATGTGTTTCCATAAAAATGAAGTTGAACACAGAAGGAAGAAGTGAGGTACAAAAATAATGGTGATACCAAAAGACATTGAATGCAAAAATATAAACATGAGGACTCTAATGAAACAGTAGTCACAACTGAATAATTTGGGAAATAACACAAGCAAGTGGTACTTCAAATCCTAGAAAGTGGTATGTCAAATGGAAGTCAGAGAATGAGGCTGACTATGGTTTAAGCAGTCTTAGTCCCTAGTATTATTTTGAAGGAAGATAAAAAATGTTGTTTTAGTAATGTTAATTTAATATAGATATGTTGAATACTGAAAAGCAACAACTATTATAGTTTGGAGATATTTCCAAAATATTTCCAAAGTATTAGAAGGTGATTAAAAAATAAAAAATCCAAACAATCTAATATTAACAGAAACAGAGGGAAAACTTGCATAGAAAAAGTAAAATATAAAGCATAAAATATGATTGTTTGAATAAATCTAAATATATTAATAATTACAGAACATTCAAAAAGACTAAATTTACTAGTTAAAAGCAGAGATTGTCAAATTGAATTTTTAAATCTAGTTTATATGCGCAGACAGTGGAAGAATAAAAATGTAGAAGGCAAATGTGACCCAAACAAAGGAAATATAGCTATAGATTATTTAATCAAAATAGAACTTTAAGAAAATAAATATTTTTAGGTTTAAAGAGAAATATTTCATAATATTCACAAGAAGCTTCAGTAGATGATACAGCAGTTTTCAGCCTGTATACACCTAAAAATGTATCTCCAAAATACTTAAAGTTAAAAGTGACAGAATTATAAGAAGCAAATTTTAATTTCACATTCACAATGGAATATTTCAATACATTTTTCTCGGTAATTGGGAGATTGAGCAGACTAGATGTTTATGGAATATAGAAGTTTTGAGCAACACGGTTTAAAGCATGATCCATTACAGGGTTCTTTACACGTAAGGAACTCTGTACTCAACACTCAGGGAATGTGCATTTTTTTCCTAATACACATGGAACATTTACAAAAATTCAGCATTAAGTGCCACAAAACAGGACTAACCCAACATCAAGGAGTTGATTATTAATTTTCTATAGCTAGGTTCTTGAATAATATTGAACTAACATTAGTAATTAATAACAAAATTTCCCTTTCCATACATTCTGGGAAATTTAGAAGCACTCTTGAATAAGCCTTGCGTCAGAGAGCTCAAAACGTGAAAGGGAGCAAAACAAGAACGTGTGTCATCACAGTGCCACGTGGTAATGGTAATTCCACAGCGGCTGTGAGAGCGTATGAAGGGGGGAGGCTTTAGGAAGAAGTTGATGTGAGGGTGAAATAGTAAATTGCAAATAAGTGTTAGCCAGGTAAGACTTTTTTTTTTGCCCTTTAAAAAATTGTGACATGATTTACATACCGTAAAATTCACCCATTGAAATTGTACAACTTAGTGGGTTTTAGTATAATCACAAAGTTGTACAACTATCACAATTGTCTAATTCCAGAACTCCAAAAGGAAACTCTACCCGTTAGCAGTCACTCTCCATTCTCTGGCTCCCCTCAGCCCCGGGCAACCACTAACCTACTATCTGTCTCTATGGATTTGCTAATTCTGAACATTTAGTACAAATGAATCATACAGTACATGGCCTTTTGTGTCTGACTTCTTTCACTTAGCATAATGCTTCAGAATTCATCCATGTTTTAGCGTGTATCAGTACTTCATTCCTTTTTATTGCCAAGTAATATTCCATTGTATGAAAATGCCACATTTTATTTATCCATTCCTCCACTCATGGACATTTGGGTTGTTTCCAGTTTAGGGTTATTATAAATAATGCTGCTATAAACATTTGTGTTCAAGATTTTGTGTGAATGCATGTTTTTTATTAAATATATTCTTAGAAGTCGAATTGTTGGGTCATATGATAAGTCTACATTTAGCATTTTAAGAAACTACCAAACTGTTTCCACAGCAGCTGCACCACCAGGTAAGAGTGTATGTAGGTATGTGTACATGCAGGAGGGAGAGAAAAAGTTCTATCAGGGAAGTGACAGTGGATAAAGGTAAAAGCAATGGCATTAGAGTCAGAATAGAACGAATAAAACCCTGAAGATGAACAATTACGTTTTTCACTGAAGGAAACAGAAATCGTTTGGTATTGCAGCATCACAAAATTATGAGGCAGAGGGTCAGAGGATTTAGAGACTCAAGATTGTTACCACCTGTTATGTCACCTTGTGCAATTCTGATAACAGCTCTGAGCTCTGGTTTATTCATCTGAAAAGTGGATTAACATTTCTTATCCTGTCAACCTCCCAGGATTTGAGGAATCAAATGGCAGAGAGGTTACAAAAGTGCTCATAAGATTGAGAGTGTAGGAATAGTGGAAAGCTAGCTACAACATAGGCCTAAGGAGGTTGATGCCCGGGTCCAGCCTCAATATAGCGCATTAGAGTTTTGATCTCCACAAAGCCGTAAACTCCCCCTATTTTTCACTTCTCAAGTGAAAAACATCGATGCGTGCCAACCATGCTTCAAAAAAACAATTCATGTGGCACGTCCTTCTGATAGTGGATAAACATCAGAAATAATTATTGATTTACCATCAACTTTGCAATCTGTTTAGGCATTCTTTTTGGAAGAACTAATACGTAGTTTTTCACAGTATTTTTTCTACCTAATTTGCTCCGCAATATTCACTCAGTGTGAAATACTCTAATAAACAAACCCAAAATCTCAGAGGCTTAACACAATTATGGTTTATTTATTTATTTTTTTTTTTACATATCAGTCCAAGATGGTCAACAGGAGCAGGAGAAGATGGGGGTACAGGGGAAGGCTCAGTTCCATTCAGTGGACCCAGGATACCGTCCTTTCTTGCTCAAGCTTCCAATGTCATAGGAAAGATGAGGTATAATAATAAATAATGTCAAGTAAATACATGAGCTACCCCATGATGTTGGGGTCTGGGAGGTTACAGTGAAAGAAGCAGGTCCAAGGCTTGGAGTGATCTGTGATGACTTCCTGTGTAAAGATGGATGTCTTGACATGATGGAGAGGTATTCCACGAAGCAAAAATGGGATGAGCAGAATTTTGGAGGTGAAAGAAGATAGACTGATTTCAAATGAGATGAGCATTTCTTAGTTTCTGTAAGTGCACCACGGCTGTGTAAGACGTTAACATTAGGGGAAGCTGGGGGAAGGGTATATAGGAACCCTATGTACTATCTTGCAACTCTTATGTAAGTCTAAGATATAAAAAAGTTTTAAATAACTGTATGTGTGTGTGTGTGTGTGTGTCTGGGATGAAGGACACACCATGAAAGAGGAAGTGAGAGAATCATTGTGTTTCTCCAGTTACAATTGAGACAATTGATGCAGAAAGAGCAGGCGTTTGTCCACAGTCACGCAGCTACATAGAAACAAAACTGTGGCTAGCCCACTCCAGTGCTCCTTATATAGAATAAAACAAGCTTGAAAATGAGCTTGAAAAATGGGAGAGATCTGTGAGCAGAGAATATTTGGGCCCAACTATGTTGTCAGTAAATTCATGCTCGTTATGGCTTCAGACTGTGCAAGTTAAGTCACGGGAAGCAAATTTCTAAAAATGATTGATGTCAAATTTAACAAATTAAGAGTTAAAATGTGCTCTTCTCCATAAAGACCTCCAGAATGATTTACTTCACCGTATGTGACTAATGTTCTGGTTTTAATCAGCAACATATTGCGTAGTGAATGCTTACGTGTGACCTGGTCCATTAAAATTAATTGATAAACATGGCTTTGTTTTTAGAACCTAATTGCAATGTTTATTAATGAAGGCATGAAACAGCCTTTCATGGTTTCATATCTGTCAGTGAGGATTTCATAAGGGCATCGAATGATATTATTACAGGGTCCAGGGTGGAGCCCTGACTTTGCATTTTAAATTAGGTTATTTTCATAGTTTCTTGAATGGAGAGAGGGATGACAGATATTAGGAAAAGTTACTGTAAATATGCAGCAAGGAAAAATGTGTGTGTGTGTGTGTGTGTGTGTGTATACACACAGACACATAGATGTATTTGTAAGTTATACTATATGTGAGAGATATATATATATCCTGTAGATTTAATCCTTCTTTGCTTGAATAGTCACTAAAAATATTAACAATAATAATTTATTGTATTATTTTATGTAATAGCCATCACACATAGAACTTTCTATGTGCCAGGTACAGTTTTAAGCCATTCAGATGCAGCAGTTAAAGCATAAGAAATGCCTCATTTGCAAGTAATTAGCCTATAGATGGCATCCTCGTTCCCTGCACATAGGACGCTACACAAAACCACTAGATTGCCCCTTGGCCTGAATAGAAAGCCACTGGGGAAGAAACTGCAACTTTTCTCCAGATTCAGTCTTAGAAGAATAATACATGTAGGTAGGGGAGTTTAGGAGGCCTGATTAGGAAGAGACCCACAGGCTACTGTGCCCCTATGATGTCCCTTCCCATCTCCACAACCCCTGTAGTCACACACGCAATGTCCCGGTATAAATCTCCTTGCCCTCCAAAACAGCCCAAGTTTTTCACTTCAGCTGTTTACACTTGAAGATTTGCCAGCAAGAAATTTAGTTGTAATAACAAGGATCCCCTTAAAAATGATACTTCCCCCGTGTAAGATATTAGAGTATTCATGAAATAAAAATTACTGTGGATTCATTCCAGGGGGCATATTCTTCGTCCTACCTGGTAGAAGAATGTTTGTTAGAGGGGATAAGTCCTATGGAGCCAAGCAAGGCAGTAAAAGGAAACAATGAGGGAATGAGGATGATGGGGGTGCTCTTTGGAATAGACTTGTCAAGAAAGACCTCACCAAGAGGAGACTTGAAGATGGTAGAGAGCAAGCCTTGTGAATACTGGGGGGGGAAATTCCCAGGCAGAGGGAACAAGACAGGAACTGGTCTAGTGTGTTGAGAGAACAGCAATGATCCATGGTGAGGTGGCGGGGGTGGGTGGGGAGGCAGTGGGGAAGAAGAGGAAGAGAACAGGTGGGAAATGATGGGGGGAGATCATGGCGTCTTGGAAAATACTGGAAGGACTTCCATTTTTACTCACGTGAGATGGCAAAACCTTGGAGAATTTTGAGCAGGGCAAGTTATGTGAACTTGTACATTTAGCAGAATCTCTGTGGCAGTTCTGTGGGGAAATGACTGTACAGAGGCAAGGACAGAAAGACAGGAGGTAAGTTAGACTCCTGCAAGCAGTTACAAGAATCTGGTAGGAGATGCTGGTGGTTCTGCCGAAAGCAGCAGTGCGTAGATCAAACAAGTTCTATTAGTTGAAGGATTGGATGTGAGGTGTAAGAGAAAGAAGAATCAACAATAGGTTGGCCTGAAAAACTGGCACCATTAAGTTATTATTATCCGAGATACAGTAGAAGGTATTGGGGAAAAGATCAGGCATCTAGTTCTGTACATGTAGAATATGAGATGTTGGTTAGATAGTCAAGTGGAAATTGTGAGAAGAGAGTTGAAAATGGGAGTAACAGTAACTATAAAATTCTGTGCAATCTTAAAGACTTGCAGGATGACCAGAGTATCCTAAGGAAAGGTTTTTTTTCTCAGATATTATCAGATTGGTGGAACATGAGTGTTTGGGGACAAGGTATGACAGTCTTGAATAGTCTAAAATGGGCTAAAAGTTTCACTAGGAGCAAGGCAAGAAAATGAAGATAGAAGGGCATCAAAGACACACTTCAATCAGTTTAAATATCACTATGAAAGAAAAAAAAATGTAATCCCTGTCTTGCACATCCTCTCTGCATGCCAGGGACTCCTGCCCTAGCCAGCTTTCCAGAATTCACTCTAATACCATTAGTACAGCTTCTGGGTCTACTTCGTGTCTCTCAAGGAACCAATAGTTATTCCTAGCATAGTTTCTATAGATGATTCCAAACAATGCCCACCTCACTTGAAAATTCAGCACTGCCTGGATTTTCAAAGGGAACTCATCCCTCAAGAGGTAATTCAGTTCACATCTCACATTGTCTAAGCTCCTTCATTGTCACGTACAGTTTTTTCCTCATATCAATGCCACTCACCCTTAGACGGCACACGTTCACTGCAAACAGGAAGGCTGGGGGCTTCGCCATGGGGCTTTAGATGTAGGACTGGCATTTGCAGCAACTCCCGACCTTCTGGGAATAGAATGCTCTCCTATTGCTAGATTTTTTGACAATTCAGAGGAGTCCTACGTCCCCCTACCCGATGCTGTCTCCAAAATTCTTATTTTTTCATTAATGGATTAGTTGGAATTTTGTTTGGGGAGAATGTTGTGACACTTCTTGAGATAATTGGAGACGTCCTGCAGAGTTGCAGAGCCAGAGTCAGGAATCACTTCCCTGAGATATTTTCATCTGAAAACTGAGAAAGTTGACACAAGAAAAATAAATGACATGTGGAGTCTTAGGCGATTGGAGGGGGGGAAAAGGTCTCTATTGAGAAGCTAAGTGAAAGTACAGATAATGAATGATACAGAATCATCAACCCAGTTCTGACGATCAGCCAAACAAGTTAAGATGGAGATGCTGGCCTGGAGTTGTAGACGGGCTGAGCACGTAGAGACAGGATCTCGGAGGTATTATGCGGTTACCTTGCCCTGAGTACAGAAGTGCTAGGGAGGCATAGTACCGAAGGCCCCCGGTTTTCTGACAGAGATGATGGAAGGATGGTCATTATCAACCTAGCGCTGCTTCACTTCTTCTCAAATGTAAATAGAGATCTCCATTATTCATGGCGGTCTATTAGGGCTTACATTTCACTCCCCACGCCTCCCCTACAGCACCAGCCAGAACCCCATGCAGAATGAATAATTGCTAAACTGGAACATGATTTGCAAAGCTGTACGCTTTTATTTTGATGGCTTCTGGCAAATGTCACATTTTTCAACAGTTTTGATTGTTTTGAGGGTTTCCTTTTGCTCTGACCTCAACCTTATACTTGGTCCAGCAGATTTTCAGTCTAGGCCAAAAATCAAATGGCATAAGTCAGGCCATAAAGCTAATTTTGATGCCAAGGGAGAAAGGAAAGGGTGCCGTGATTCAAACCCATGGTTAGCCCCAAGAGTCATTCATTAGATGTAAAATCCAGGAGAAAACAAATCATATGCTCAGCTCACTACTGATGCTGGCCAAACTCCCACTCCCTCCCCTGTCCCCCTCTGCTATAGGACGTGCTATTCCTCCCTTTAGCCTGGGAATAGATTGGATGAGAGAAGAGACTGTGAGCTGTGTTTTATGATCATCAAATGCTATCTAAGGGGAGATGAGAACCTGTAAAATAAAATTTTCATAATCGAAAATATTCTTAGCGTCATCTCATCGAACTCCCTCATTTTACAGATGAGAAAGTCAAGTCAAGAGAAACAGGGCAACTTGTCGAAGATATAAAAGCTAGTTAGATGGACTGCCACTGAGCAATGAAAAGGAAGGGACTATTGATACCCGCAACAAGGGACATGGGTTTCCAGGGAATTATGGTGAGTGAAAGAAGTCCATTCCAAAATGAAATGATACTGTATGATTTCATTTCCAGAACTTTCTTAAAATAACAAAATTATCGAAATGGAGAATAGATTAGTATTTGCCAGGGTTAAGGGCAGTAAGTAGGCGATCCTGTAAAAGGTCATGGGGAAGTCGTTGCAGTGATGGAAATGTTCTGTATCTCCACTGCGTCATTAATGTCAGTATCTTAATTGTGATATTGCTGTAGTCTTAGACGATGTTACTACTGGTAGAAACTGGGTAAAGGGTGTATATATCAAGGGTATATGAGATTTCTCTGTGCGTGTGAAATATGCACTTTTTTCCAAAATTAAAAATTGAATTAAAAAAAGCACAGTTCAAAACAAAACTCTTACGCTTATAACCATTCAGGCAAATGTTCCTAAATCTTGATTAAGCGATGATTGCAAGGTTGGGTAGGTTTGTCAGTCTTACCAAACTGTAGACTTAATATCTGGGCATTTATTGTTTATGAATCGTATCTCAAAAGAGTAATACAAGTATCAAATCACTATCTGTAGCACAATTGTTGCTGCAACATTTGAACTTGAAAGATGTACAAACCTTTCATGAAAAGATATTTTCCTCTGACTTGCCTTCTTAGTCAGGACCAATAAACATCCTGTTTGTGTACCACCACCACCCCCTCCAAAAAAAAAAAAAAGCAAGTGAGAGATAGAGCAGGGTCTTCAGCATGGATAGTGTGGCTCTTAGTAGAATTCCCACTCCAGGGCTAGGATGTGAGATCTCAAACATGGCATCAGTGCGTGAGTTATGCTCTCCAGGGTTGCAGACTCTGTGTAAAGGATGGTGAAATGGCTCTGGAATAAGACAATAAGGTGGAGTGATGTAAATATGAGACCAAATGTGAGTAACTAGCTACAGAAACAGACTTTTGGGTGGATCTGAAGTTTGGGACTGCTAAGAGGGCAACTTGCTCATGAAGCTGACCTGGGAAATTTACCTTCAGTTCATCCAGGCTTGCCTTAGCCTCAGTATGCCGGTCACGTTACCAATTATTTGCACCAGTGCCTGAGCAGACATGGTCAGAGGCTCCAAATAGTCAGGAGAATGAGAAAGGGGAGCTCCGGAAGAACCTGAAGGGATTTTTTCCTCAATCAGGTGATCTGCTGGGGGTCTGTGGTCCACGGATGGTCGCCCCTTTGCCTGCACAGCTGCTAGGTCCACTGCTCTGTGTGCTTATATGTCCCCATCTGTAGGCAGTGTCTCCTTTTTCCTCCTGCCCCTCCCATCACTACCTCTTCATGACAACTATGCCAGAATCACTCCTGCAGTTCAAACAGAGAGGTGCTGGTAGGGGGATCAACTCATTTTGGTTTCCCTGGCACTGATTCAGTTTTAGTACTGAGCATCCTGTGTCCCAGAAACCTCTTGTCATCCCAGACATTCCAGGGACAGACGGTTACCCTAGGAGCTGGTCAAGGTTGGAGGTCACCAGAGAAAGTTGTTTGTCACTAAGAGTTTTCCCACAGTGTCATCTAAGCTGATGAACTCACCCCTATCCAGGCTTAGAGATTTGGTTTTTACCCCCCCACACACACTGAAAGTAGATCTGTCTTGTGGGAAGACTCACATCATTCATGTTTATTGAAACTGACACATAAATCCAAACACCACTGGCAGGCAGACCGTGGCAGATCAGCGCATCCTCTCCTCATAGGGAAGCTTCATGTGAAGACAGATGATTGGCAGACATTTTTCAGGCGAGCAGGGAATCAGAGGGGGCCTAAACTTTATGATCCATGATAAATTATGCTGAAACAGAGAGGAAAGGGCTGGAGTCCAGGGGCGGATACACACACATGAGGACACCCCAACTGAAAGGAAAGTTTCACTACACAGTTCTCACCATTGCAACGCATAATACCCTCAGATATTTTATATTTTGTTCTGTCCTATTTTATTTTTTAAAATATTGGTGGTTTAAAAATGTTAGAGAAGGACTGTGATCAAACCTGACAACCACATGTTCACAGCCTCTCTCCAAATAGCTTAAATTACAGTGGACTGGGTTTCTGCTACATAAATTGCACTCTTTCACTCAACCTCCGTGTCTGTTCAAGTCACTGTGTATGACTGAAGTTGGGTGTCAAACTCTGCAGCCTGACTTCTCAGATGCAAGTTTATCCCCAGCTTTACCCCTGCACGTTCTCTGTGTGTGTGTGTGTGTGCGTGTGCATGCATGTGCACACGCAGTACTAAATTAATGCTCATTGAGGCAGATTCTTTCCATCTTCCCAGGGAACATGTCATTCATGCCCCCAAGGAATATCTTACAATAGTTAACTAATTTTCTAGAACTTGACAATTAGCCAAGTGCATTGCCATATGTTATTATTTGAGTATCCATGAAATAGATCAAGTTTTATTGTCTTCAAGTTTTACAGATACAGAAGCTAAGGCTTAAAGAGAGTAGGTGATTTTCCCAAATAGAACAGCCAGTGAATGACAGAGATGCTACCCACTAATAAGATCGCAAGAGGAAGACTTGCTAAGACTTTGTATTACTTCACCTCCCAGTAGGTATCTCTCTCGGCAGCCTCTTCCATTTGCCCTCCTCACCTTTCCCCAAAGAATACCTACTGGTGCCTCAGGACCTTATTCTGAGGAGGCACAGGAGGAGACGCCAACATGTAGGTATCCATCATGGTCCAGCCTCTGTTTCCATGTCAACCATCCCCTTTGTTGTCTTACCTTTGAGCTCCTCTACTTTGCCCTCTCTCTCCCACTTCATTGCCTGGTATACTACCTCAGTTCTCCCCCACTTCCTCCTTATCAATCTCTTCTTTTCTATTTTTTTAAGTCTATTCTCATCAGTCTGTTTTATTCATGGAACCATGGTCAGAGAAAAGGCTTTCTGGTACCAAAGACAGTTCAAGCTCTCTGCAGACCATCACTGACTTATAATTTATGTGTCAGGGGCCACGTGGAATTCTGAAGACGGCCCAGAAATAAGAAATGCCACACGGACTCCTAGGCTTAATAAAGGCATGAGATGGCAGGCCAACCATTTAGTAAATGATGCTCAGCCACCCTCTCCCTCACCCATTTTCTTGTCTGTGATTACTGGTCATGCTCACTGCTTTCCAACTTAGTTTTGCTCTGGACCTTCAGATTCCTAGTTTTCTCCATCAGAAGGGCCTCCTCTGAGGAGAGTTGGTTCCTGCCCATCCCACCGCCACCTCCAGGAGGTAAAACAAACCTGATGTTCAACTCTGTATCCCTCTGGTTAACTGAGTACTTCCTAGAATTTAATTTTTGCAACATCTTCTGTGCTTACCATCCTGGCTTTGTAGTACCACAGGGTACCTCCAATTATCTTGAGGAAAAACAAGAAATCTACAAAGTAATGTTAGCTTTAATATATAAAACCATAAGGCATTTTCAGAGAGAAGAAAAGTGTCAACAAATCAAATTGTATTAATACTTGATAACTTCAGGTTGGTTGGGAACCACTGTTTGAGGGGACTGTGACTTGAGTATTTGCCGACTAGAGAATGTTGTATGGTGAGTTTGAGCGTATATTCATAGTAATAAACTAATAATAAAGTAAAAATGTATATGTGTGAAAAATATACAGCTGAGTGCTAATATACATGGGGGTCTTTTGAGGGCCAGGAAACTTGATCAGTGTGCACATTTACATTGTTAAGGGATTGACTGATGGAGTAATAACATTTTTAATGCCTGAAGCAGAGGAAAAAATGTTCTCTGTGTTTTGGTTTGTGAAATGCAAGCCACGCGTCCTCTGGAAGTTTTCTTTCCTAGTGTGGGGTCAGCTCAGGAAAGGGAAGACCAGGTCCAGGCTGGAGGGCACTGGGTCTCCAGAGACGGGCAAAATGTGAACTACTGCAGCATGTAGCCTCAAAGTGTTCTGAGCCATGCTCAAGTCTTCCCACACAAATAAGGCTGTAGTTAAAAATTCCAGGGCTGCCTGTAGTCTGAGCACACCCAAACCAGGGAGTTTCTTCTGGAAGCTCAGAAATTTCAAAACAAAACAAAACAAAACAGGAACAGCAGCAGAGCCCTTCAACTTCTCTGTGTCTTGTTGCCATTTAAC
The DNA here is from genome assembly GCF_048564905.1 of Vicugna pacos. Classification (NCBI taxonomy): domain Eukaryota; kingdom Metazoa; phylum Chordata; class Mammalia; order Artiodactyla; family Camelidae; genus Vicugna; species Vicugna pacos. Next base: position 10,202,080 of record NC_133023.1, on the reverse strand, counting down.
GTGCTTTAAAAAATCAAGTAGGCATTTTGCCTGGTAAGAAGTAAAGAAATAGTTTTAAGGAAAAATGCGCACATATGCTTTATTTAAGATCGTTATGCTGTTAAATCATTTAATAGATAGTTTAATTGAAATATAGTAATAATCATAAGTCATAAAGACAAATTTTACTTCTTACCGTTTAAGGGTGATACAGGCGTTTGATTTATTTTAAATTAATTTTTAAAGACAAATGTATAATTTATTAATAAATTAAATTCAAAAGCTACATAAATATTTGATTCGGTGATTGAATAGACAAACCATAGATTACTGTTGAACAATATGTTATGTGTTATGGTATTTAAAATTGGTAAGGATCATTTTGATGCTCTGATATTTAGAATTCTTGCATTCTGTATTTAAACACCCACTTGCCTTATTTGTATAATTTGGAGGCTTGTTGCTAAGTGACAGATAGAGGTAGCCACTGCTCTTGCAATTGTGTGTGTGCAAACAACACCTGGCAGGTGTGATGGTCTTCATTTTCAATGAATGGAAAGTAATAGTTATGTAATTTTCACCACTTAATTTTTCATACTGCATTTGGGAGTCCTAGAGTAATCTCGACGTGCAGATTGAGAATTTGGACCAAATGGATGCAACTCATGACTCTGATGGAGGTCATCTTTAGGCTCACTCACAGAACTGTTATCCTTTCAATGCACTTCACTAACCAGCGTTTCAACATCGCTGTGCTTTAGAAGTCCTGCCTTACCCATCAGTCCATTATTAATTTAAATTAAATTAGGTAATATGTGACTCAGAACAGAAACCATTTTAGACTTCATAATACTGATAAGCTCCTTGGGAGCTTTGTAGATAAATGATTCAAGTCACTATGGAGTATGTTCATATGATTTCCATGAGTTGTCATACATACAAAATATATACAGATAGCATTGTGAACTCAGATAATCTCTAAGACTTCTCTTTCAAAGGAAAAGTGTTCATATGATGATTTGACCTCTCATTCCTATCAAGAAAGAGATGGAAACCAATCTTTTATCAGTATTGGGCTGGATGATGCTGCTGTAACAAACAAGTTACATGGCTACTTCAAGGAGGCAGGAAAGTGCAACCCTCTCATATTCCTAAATAATACTGGCAACTACCACAGATAAAACAGGTAGAAAACTTCATAGGCTGAGAAAATGCTGCTCTGAAGAACCACTCTTCCCAACCTGAGAGCTCTGAGCATTCCTAGGCTGGCGTCTTGGGGTTACCAGCTTCTTTTTTGTGCCTTTTCAGTAAGTCCCCAACTTTTCCTCCAACATTTATAATAGCTAAACATTAGCAATGTGTATCATAACTTTTCCAAGCTTTCCAAGTTACTTTTTAATGGATGTGTATTCTCTAATGAGGATTCCAGCTATAAACTGAAACCATTAAGACTGAAAACAGAGCTGTCAACACAGATATGACCCACTTCCCTGGTAATCACTGCTTGTCTACGGCTGTTTAATACTACCCCATCAAAGAGACGTTGTTACTAAGGATTTGGCATTTTGAAGCTTATTTTATGGTCTATTATCTTTATTTTCCTGGCGTGTTAAAACTAACTGTACATCCAAACTGCATAATTCCATTTATATGAAGTTCAAAACTGAACAGAACTTATCTGTGGTGTTAGAAGTCAGGAGAGTTGTTGTATCTGGGGAAGGAGTGGCTGGGACCATGCATGAGGATGCAGGATTCTGAAGTTATTTAAATGATGCTCTATTTTTGACTGTGTGTGTGTGTGTGTCTTTTTTTAACATGGGTGCTGGTTACACAGGTGCATGTATCTTACGAAAACGCTTTAAGTTGGATTCTTACTCAGGTACTTTTCTGTATGACATTATATTTCAATACAAATTTCAATTTAAAAACACGAACTGGACTTCTATGGCAATTCTATAACTTTTGTAGCAGGATTTCATTCCATAGAGAAGACAGAAAAGAGTCTGTGGCCCTTCCCCAGCTGCGGCTGGGCCCCTCATCTACTCCACAAAGGACGTTTTCTTATTACTTTCGCTAATCTATTTCATGTGTACCTGATGGTGGGTGTGGAGAAAAACCTAGAAGAGGATTCAGACTCACCCTCTGCAAATTTGCAAACCATCCTAGTTGAACTGTACTTACGGGTGTGTGGCAGGTCTACCGCAGATCAATCAAGGCACGCTTCTCCTCTGTCCCTAGAGGTATCTGCCTTTCCGTGGATTTTGGGTCAGTGGTTCCTCTGAAAACTCAGCTTCCCAGTGGTTCAAGAAACTCATGAATCTGCAGTTTCCCCATCTTTTTGTCCTTGTAAAAAAGCGTGGTAGCAACTCTTTACAGCTCTGTCTCCCCAAGCCTCTTTGTCCTGTTTAATCTTGACATTGTTGAAGAGAATGCCCCTCACCGTGTTTCCTCATGACAAAATTCTAGATTATTCTTTATTGGCAGGAATACCACAGAAGTGGTATCATGTCCTTCTCAGCGTGTGATAGCAGAAAGTACGTGCGGTTGGTTTGCCCCAGTATAGCTGGTGTTAACTTTGATCACTTGATTAAGGCGGAGTCTCCCAGGCTCTCCACTGTGAAGTTACACTTCTCCTCATTGAAATCAATGAGTAAATAGGGGGTCGATCCTCTTCCTTATCAGATGTTTACCCATTAGTTTAAACATCCATTGATGGGTTTCTAACTCCATCATTCTGTATTTCTCGGTTGGCATTTTTCTGTAAGGAAGAGTGTTTTTCTTCCCCATCATTAATTTATTTATCCATTTTTTCGTTAATATAGACTCATGGACTCTTAGTTTATTAAATAGGTTATCCATTAATCTTTTTATTTTCATGGTCAAATTGTTCTAGATTTTAATAGTAGGAGCCTTTTGAAATGGCTGCCTGTACGTATCTTTTTGGAATAGCCCATAAATTTTTTTGAACACTTGTTACTTTCTGGGGAGTGAGATATTTCAAAGTAATCTTGTATTTCCCTGTCCTGACCTTGAATTGACCTTTTCTCTAAGGACTCATAGTTCATTTGATTGGAAAATAGTATTTAAAAACCAAGATCTAGGCACTATACATGCTTATTTCTCCTGATAATATATATATTTGAATTCACACCCATACTGCTGACTCCAGTATAATGCAATAAACTACAGTCTAAATTTCTCCCTATATATTAATACCCCCTTTATCCAACAGTAAGAAATGTGGCTCCAGTTATCTTCAATATATTTACTTATAGGGTCAATTTCCTAGTATTTAACCAATCTTCCCATCAAAGCCTCTGCTCCCATTTAGGTAGCTTTCTTAACTTACTTGGGATCTGACACAGGCACTCTGGACTCCCATTCCTCCTCCATGATTGTCCTTTTCCACCCCTATAGGGTTCCAATGCAACTGTTGTAGGCAATAACCTTGCATGGTTTTTGGACTAAATTATTAAGGGAGGAAGGCAGGCAGGAAGGAAAGAAAATAATCTTCATTTTTAATAGATGTTTAAATAGAATTCCGCATTGGTTTTTTTTCTTCTATCACTTTAGAGATTTCCATTCTATGTTTTCTAGACTCCATTGTTCCTGATAAAAGATCAGTCATTAATTGAATCATTGCAGTCTGTTAAATGTACCATTTCTTTTTGACTGCCTTCAAGATTTTCTTTTTATCTTTGATTTTCATCAGTTTGACTCTGGCGTGCCACGGTGTGGGTTTTTTGTTTGTTTCTTTCTTTGTTTTGTATTTATCCTGTGTAGGTTTCACTGAGCTTCTTAGATACATGAGTTTAAATATTTCACCAAAGTTAGAAAAAATATTGTAGCGATTTTAGATTAGATCACCTTTCATTGAAAGGGACAGTTTTTATTCTAGTAGGCAATTAATTTGACTGGACTCAAATTCAAAACTATTTGGCAGCAGGCAGCAGCTAAACCTTCTTTTAGCTTTCCAGATCTTGGCTTTCCCTAGGAATCTTGGAATCTTACACATGCACAGTTCACAGTATTTGGGTGAAGTATATATCAGATTTCCAGTTTCCTCTTCTATGGGTCCCTCCTTTAGGTTAAGCCCCCCTCCTTTTCCACTGCTCTCGTAGCTCAGAACTCTATCTTTGAATTCCTCAAGCACTAAGACTTTCTGCTGGAGTTTTAGCAGCCCCTTGCTGGTCTGGCTGAAGAGTGCCCTCAGGCAAAAAGTCATATAAATGCAAATTTAACCCACTACAGAAATTTCTGTCTGCTTTCTTCCTGCTTTATTCATTCACACTTTCAAAACAGTTTTTCCTGAAATATATTTCGTGTTTTTAATTGTTATTGATGGGACTGATAATTGAATACAAGTGACCCTAACATTGCCGGAACACAACTCTGTTTCTTATTTTATTTTTCGAATCCTTTCATTTTGTGGCATATTGCCTGATATATTTTATCCATGTATTTATTTATCTGGATTGTAGTTTGTAGACTCATTTATTTTCAGTACTAATATACTTAGTCTGTTATATACTCTAGCTATGTCTTTTTCCACTATGGATCCTTTTTTCCTCCCCTTTTTTTTTTCTTTCTGGCGCTATATGGTTTGCCCTACTCCAGACTGAAGTATGCATTTCCTTTTCTGAATAAAGCAAAAGCATTACCATGCTCAGATTCACCTCCTCTGTCATCCCCTTGATGTGGAGATGGAACAGGTTTTTAAAATGTAGAATTAATGCTAATTTTGACTTAACAGGAAGTCTTATTAATTTCTCTCCTTAGTGTGAAATAAGATTCATATTTTATGCAAGATAAGAAAAATTTAAACATAAATTCTTCTCTGCCCTTTGGCCCCCCCCCACCCCCCCCCCGCTCGCCCCCGCCGGGCACTGTGTATCTGCATTATGCAGGGACCAAACCTTCCCCCTCGGCGGGAACACCGCTCAGCCTTAAAGAGCAACATTCTCCCAGCACCAACAGGACAACTGAAAAGATCACATTCCTTCTTGAGCTTGTAAGGGGTCACATGACCCACCAGGATGGCGCTTAGATCTGGACTGTGTAAACTATCAATAATATGCCATTTGACGTACAGCCTCTGTCTCAAAAAAAACTTACATAACTATGCCTTGACTTCTCACGGGCAGAACAGTTCTCATAGCTTTCTGAGATGCTCTTCCGAGGTTATAATCCTCAAATTTGGCTCAAATAAAATTTTCCATTTCTTTCTTAGATCGACTGATTAGTTTTTCATCGACATTCACATTGCTTCTTGAACCCCGCTATCTCCTTCCATTGTTGAACCCAAGTTGGTGCACCCCACACACAGTGAAGCCAAACATGTGTGTGTGTGTGTGTGTGTGTGTGTGTGTGTGTGTTTTCAGGGAGTAGAGTACTGTTCAGTTTCTTTTGCTCAGCAAGTGTTTAGGCCAGTCTTTATTCTTTATGTAGACTCTTTATTTACCATTGGGAAATCCTCACATATTGAATTGTACTTCCATTATGTCTACTGTCTCTTTCCAGAAATATTTAAGGATATTGGAATTTCTGCATCTGCTCTGGAGTTCTTCTGTTGCAGTCTTTATTTTCTAATTGTTACATTTGATATCTAAGATTATAATTTAGTTCTTTTTGATAACACTGTTTCTCTTCATCGGTACAAATCCTATTTACTCTCTAAGGTTACAAATTAAACTTAGTTTAAAACCCTTTCCTATTTGCTCTTCTTATTCCATTGCCTTGGATGGAAATTCTCTGATTTACTGGGTTTGTTGTCACCCCTTCATAACTGGCTTTCATTCAATGTGTAGAAATCTGGGCTTGTATACCCAACTTTGTAATCAAGCTGTTTGGTTAGACAAGCGATGCTACAGTGATTTTTATTTTCAGTACATTTGAATTAAGACTAGAGGATGAACAGGTGAACTGCCAGGCACTGAACCTCCGCAGCTTATCTTCCATGAACGGTTTCCCTCTCCCATATACATAAAATATAACGTATAATGGAATATAACTGTAAATATACATTTAATGTTATATAAATATATAATATTTAATACTGTGTAATATTAGCTGATACGAAAGTAAGACTCGCTTAATAGAAAATGTTTTACAAAAGGAGCCTATGTATCTGTCCCTTCGGAAGAGGCATATTCATCATTTTTCCAAACGCCAGTACATCACAAAAAGCTATTCCCCTTTGAGGTCACAAGCTAATTCTTTTGCTAGCAAGTTAATATAATGAGTTAACACTACCAGTACAGTAAAAACTACTTAATTGTCATAATTAATTGAAGCTAAACAGAATCATTGCATAATCAGGCAAGGTACATTTTGAGATGTTGTTTCATTGATTTTTCACGGTGGCTTCTCATTCCCTGAACTTAGTGATCAAATTGAGCAATTCACAGGGTGCCTCTCAGCAATTAGTTCCAATTAGTCAGATTTAAATTCTGTCATGAGTCACACACTTTGTTTCTTTAGTTATATTTCTCCAGTCTGATCTAGAACTTAAGGACATGTACCCGTTAATTAAGAAAATCACATTTAATTGCCAAAATATTCTTCTTAATAATTTTAATCTTGTCATTTATTTTAAAATATTTGGCGAATACAGATCAATATGTGTATCATATAAAATATTACAATAAGCTCCTAGGTACCAATCACCAAGCTAAGAAATTTAACATAGCCAGAATCTGAAGCCCTTTTTGTCTTTTCTTGATTCCTTTTCTCTTCTTCGTTCAGTGTAGTCATTATCCAAGTTTAGTGTTGGTATTATTATGTTGTTTCTCTAAGATTTCTGTGGCACATGTAGGCATACATATGCGTTTTTTAAATGCAAATAGTTTAGTTAAGTTGAGTTTTAAAATTCTGATAAATGGTATTCTTTTGCAGTTTGCTTATTTATTCAGTGTTATGTTTCTATGGTTAACCCATGTTGATGAATTTCATACTAGATGGTTAATTTTCTCTGCTGTGTACTGTTCCGTTCTAGTCTTATTCCAGAATGTTCACAACCATTCTCCTAAAACAGCATTTATGTTATTTTTAGTGTTGTTGTTGCTTTTCTTGGTTTTTGTGTTTTTTCTTCTGTTATAAAAATGTGGCTAAAATATTTTTGTTTATGTTTCCTGTGGGCACATAGAAGAGATTCTCTAAGATAATAGCAAGAGGTAGACTATCTGGGTTGTAGGTTACATTACCTTTAAAATTAATAAATAGTGCCAATTTTTTTCAAGATATTTGTTTGTAATTCCACTAGGAATCTGCAAGGTTGCCCCTCAGTCATACGCACACCACTTGGTATTGTCAGACTTTAAAATGTTTTGCCTATCTGGTTGTCTTAGTAAGCTTGGGCTGCCATAAGAAAATACCATAGCCTGGGTGGCTTAAACAACAAAAACGTATTATCTCATGATTCTGGAAGCTGAAAGTCCAAGGTCAGGTTCCCAGAATAGTTGGGTTCTAATGAGGGCTCTCTTCCAGGCGTGCAGATGGTCACGTTCGCAGCCTGTCCTCATGCAGCAGAGAGAGGAGGGAGGGAGGGAGGGAGGAAAAGAGGGAAGGGGAGTGAGCACTACATGTCTTTTTTTTTTTGACCTTTTAAAAATTTTTTAAACATCTTTATTGTGGTATAATTCCTGTACAGTAAGCTACACGTATTTCAGATACACAGTTTGATTAATTTTGATAGATGTATACAACTATGAAACCACCACCACAATCAAGACAGGTAACATTTCCATCACTTTAACCTTTAAAAAAAATTGGGGGAGGGGATAATTAGGTTTATTTATTTATTTATTCATTCATTTATTTTTGATGAGTGTACTGGGGATTGTACCCAGGACCTTGTGCATACTAAGCACATGCTCTACCACTGAGCTACACCCTCCCTGCTCTGTGTCTTTTTTATAGGAACACTAATCATATGGGATTAGGGTCCCACCCTTATGATGTTATTTAACCTTAATTACTTCCTTACTCCCAATACAGTCACAGTGGGTGACTTTAACATGTACATTTTGAGGGGACACAGTTCAGTCCACAGCACTGGTGGACTGCAAAGACTTCTCATTGTACTTTCCTTAACACTTCCCCGATTTGTAATGAGATCAAGTATAGTTTTATAAGTTTATTGGTCATTAAGGTTTCTTCTTTCTGTAAATGTCCTTTGATCATTTTTCCTTGGTTTACTTATCTTTATACGGACTTCTATAGATTTTTATTCTCTATATGGATCTTCATATGAATGTTTATAATTTCTTAATGTGTTCTGGATAATAATTCTTTGTTGATATAAATTGCAAATATTTTCTCCAGGTTTGTGGCTTACTTTTTCAATTTCTTTATAGCATATTTTGATCACCAAAAGTTATTTATTTTCTAAATGTAGTCACATTTATCAGTAGTTTGTGTCACTAATAGTTTATACTTGTATATGCAGTTTATAAAATTCTTTTCTACCCCAAATTTATACAGTCTCCTATTTTTCTTCTAGAAATTTTTAAAGTTTTGCTTTCCTCACTTAAGTTTTAGAAGTGATTGTATGGATGGTCTCTGATTAGGATCCATTTTTTTCTTTATAGATTAATTAATTGTCCAACCACTGTCTGTTGAGAAGCCCATCCATTCTCCACTGATCTGAAATGTTGTCTTTGCATCTGTTTCTGGGCTCTCCTGTTTCATTGGTCTATTTTTTCTATCCCTGTATGAATTATTCACTCTCCTGTCATACCTTTGGCTTTATTATATAGTAATGTCTCCCATACTAACTAAACTTGCCCTATTTTTCTTCATGAATGCATAGACAAGTTTGACTTCTTTCTCCTCCATATAAATTTTTGAATTTAAAAAGTCTGTTGTGATCTTCATTGAACTTGCATTGATTCGACAGACCAATTTGGAGAGAAGTGGTATATTGACATTGTTCTGACTTTCTAAGCATCCACATTTGTTTGGTGTCCTTTAGTGACTTTTAATAATTTCCTAAAACTTTTCATATATAAACTTTGCCCAACTTTTATTACATGCTTCAGATTCCAGGTCCATAATCCAAAACAGACAGGCCAGAAATTGAACTGCTCAGTAATGCTATGGTTTAAAAAAACACTGGACCTAGGTGGATTGTGTTTGGGGCACCAGCGTATAAGATTTCCCAATAATCTCTCAGTTGCCCCATCCACTAGAAAAATAGTGAAGGAGGTTTAGACAAAGAGAACTCCAATCCTGGTTGTGTAATTAAATCACTGTGTCTTTAGGTTAGTTACTTTCCGTGTTTGAACCTCAGCTTGCTTAACTGAAAAAGGAGAAGGTAAAAGACAATCCCCAAAGTTTTTCAGTCTAACATTGTATGAATCCTATTAAGGAGAAGATTCATAGTAAAGAGACAAACTAACAGGATCTTGAAACTTTCAGGCATTATCTCTGACTTAGCTTTCTTGCAATAACAAACAACCCCGATTTATAGTGACTTACAGGAATCAACATTTTTTCTTGCTCACAAATCATTAGCTACGAGTTGGCTGTGGCTGCTGTATCTCTGATGGGCTCTGCGTCTTTTGCAGCTGTACCCTGGAACTCCTTCAGTGGAAAGGTCGTCCCAGCGCTCTACTCCCTAACCTAACAGTGTTTCACATAAAAATTAAAAGTGTTTTAATTGCAATGTATTTGTTCTGCTTATAAAGGCAATATGTGCTTATTAAAGAATATCTGGACTCCATTAAAAAAATAAGATAATGCAAGTCACCCATAAATCCGATAGCTGGATATAAATAATATTAATTTTTTGATATTGTTCCTTTTAGTTTTTACCTTTGTGTCAATACATATATATGTAAGTTTTAATAAAATCAGGATTATATTGTACAAGTCATTCTGTAATCTTATAGCAAAACCTAACATATATTTTAATCATGTATTTCTTTGTCTTTGTGGGCTTTAAAAACAGGAATTAAAATGGCTGTGTATTTGTCTTTCTCTGTCTGTGATATCACTTATATGTGGGATCTAAAAAGATGATACAAATGAACTTATTTGTAAAACAGAAAGAGACTCACAGACATAGGAACCAGATTTATGGTTACCAAAGGAGAAAGACGGGGAGGGATAAATTAGGAGTTTGGGATTAGCAGATACAAACTACTATATATAAAATAGATAAACAACAGAGTCCTTCAGTATAACACAGGGAACTACATTCAATATCTTATAATAACCTATAATGAAAAAGAATATGAAAAGGAATATATATGTATATATATATAACTGAATCACTAAGCTGTACACCAGAAACTAACATAACATTGTAAATCAATCAAATAGTTAAAACTAAAAAAAAATTTTAAATAAATGGCTGCGTAATATCTCAGAATATGCATGGTCCATAACTTAGTTAACCCTTTCTCTATCGTTTGAGTGTTTCCTTTGTTCTGCTACTATGAGCAAGGCTGCAATTAAAGTTATTGTAAACAAATCAGAATATTTATTATTTACTACATTCTTATGAAAGACTTCTGGAAGAGTAATATGAATTCTGGTGTTGGAGTGAGTTTATGTCAAACTCACCACAGAAACCTGACATCTCAGTGTAATGGGGGATAAATACGCTTGCAGTTTAAGTCACATGACCACGAATTATCTGGTTTTGAAAGTAAACCCGCAGGCAGGCCCTGTTCAATTGACTAGGGGCGGGCAGTTCAGTCGGAGGAGGTAGGTAGTTAAGTGATGTAGGAAAGAGGTCTTGTACTGGGGAGTCCCATTTTCATGCTAGGCACTCTTTTGTTTCTGAGCTCTCTTTTCTCCCTTCCTGCTAGCATTAAGTCCTCCTCTCACCTTGGCCTTTGCATTAATATTTATACTATCTGGACCAGCTAGTCACTTATCGTCCAGGGCACACACTTACGACTTATTTATCTTCCATACACACACACACACACACACACACACACACACACACAGCAAATTTAATTTTTCTTGTATACCTAAACATCTGAAATATTTCTTACAGCAACCTGTAAGGACCGTATCAGCCTATCTACACAGGACTAGTTTTTACTGTAAGTATTTGTTCTTCTTACTAAGTTGGAGTCAAGAGGATATTTAGTTCATATGCTATTTGCCTTTGAGAAAGCTTAACAAGGACATGGTGGCTTGTATGGTGTTACGTGGCACTAGATGTTCAGGAATCAATTGGGTAGTAGCCATAAGTTGTGGCAATGCAGATGGGAAAGCCTTCTCTCAAGGTCAGATCCACAGAATGATGTAATGACTGCTAGAAAGGGAAGAATCCTGATTGGCTGCAGCTGGCCAGGGAGAAGACATTTATTACAAACGTTTATTAAGCACTTCTATAGTGCTTACTATACTCTATGCACTGTTCTAAGAACTTTATAACTATCATCTCATTTCATCCTTACAACTCCATGAAGTGGGTACTATTTTTATTATCTCCATTTTATAGTTTAGGAAACTGAGGTGCAAAGAGTGTAAGCAAATTTCATAGGGACAGTCAGAAATTCAACCAGAAGTGTTGGCTCCACAGGCAAGTGCTGTATGAGGCAGTATGTTAAGACTGGAGCAGATAAAATTATTTTAGTAAAGTCACTAACCTGGACTTCATAAAGTATACAGAGTAGTGTGGACCTAATCTTACAAGCTGAACAAAATGATGTAAAATATTGTGACTAGGTCTAAAATAAAGGGAGATAGGTAGGTAGGTAGGTAGGTAGGTAGATTGATCGATCGATTGATCTATCTATCTTTAGGACTAAAAATGAAGAAGCTATTAATACTGCAAGGAATTAATAAAACTGTAAATTCTTTATGGAGCATGTGGGGAGGCTACAGAGGGGAGAGACCATTTGAACTGGATCTAAGAATGAGTAAGACATGAAGGAGTTACGTGTCAGAGTGAGTTCCAACACTCAAATCATTCCTCAAATTAAAAGGGAAAGAAGTTTGCCAAACTATGTATATTAAGGAGTTGACAGTGTGTCCCTGGGGACACAGCATGATTATATTTCCCAGAATCCCTTGCAGCCACAAGTAGCTATATGACTGAGTTCCGACCAGGTGAATGTGGACAGAGGTGCCTTCCATTTCTAGGCCTGGCCCATAAAAAAACTCCTGTGTGGTCCTCTACATTATCTCTTCCCTTATCTATCACCAATGTGCAGAAAATCCAGAAGTACAAGGGATAACAAAGCTGCAAGATGGAGAAAACCTGGATCTCTGAGTCCGCCCATGGAAGGCTGCCCACTAGTCATACACACTTGCATTTGACTTTGTATGAATGAGGACTAAACATTTTTATTGGGTTAAGCTGCTAAGATTAGGGAGTTTGTTTGTTACAGCAGCTAGGATTTTTTTACCCTAACTAATAAAGAAGTCATTCATTTACAACTTAAGTTTTTATCTCCCTACTTCCCTGTGGATTAAGGACTTAGGAGTTATAGGAAGAAAATATAAAGCTATTTTCTGAAGGAAAATATGAAAGGACACACATGGGTTGAATGTACAGGGTTAAATTAGAAGTAGTTGGTACATGGCGGGGAGAGTGGGAGAGGTGAAGAGTAAGAGAAAAGGAAAAACAGACCTAAAACGGGGTTGACAAACTGCCCCCTGTAGGCCAAATCCAGTCCACCGTCTGTGTTTGTAAATAAAGTTTTATTGAAACACAGCCACGCTCATTCATGTATGTATTGTCTGTGGCTGCTTTCACCTCCAAGGCCAGAGTTAAGTAGTTGCAACAGAGACCACAGCATCCACAAGCTGGAAATATTACTCCCTGACCCTCTGTAGAAAACATCTGCTGATGCTTGGTCTAAACAGAGCATGTCCACATTCACCTTCGTGCATCTATATAAAATTATATGTGTGTGTGTGTATGTGATATATACATAAATATTTTAAACAAATATTAATACGAGAAAAATAAAGCTACATTTTCTTTGCACTGGTAAGTAATAGTGTGTTTAAACTTCAGCCCATATCATGGAAGTTGCCTCCATGTAAACATGGTTTGCACGGTTCTGCAAGGCACAGTCAAATGATTTTTCCAGCAGTTCATCCCTGCGCCTCTCCCAAGGTCTCCATGCTGTCTTTGTGTGACATTTGGCCTGCCGTGATCAGCCCTCGTCAGCCCTGTGTTCATTTACCTTCGCTCTGCTCCTCCGTCACCTGTGCTCTGCTAACTAGCTCCGCACGTGAGTTAGGCAATCAGATTTTTCTATTTAAGAAGCTTCTCTCCGTAAATACTTTCCAGGGACACTAGACAAAGCAATTTTCCTCCTGACATGCTTTCTCCAAGTAACTTCAGGAGCAACTATGTCCTGATGGAAAAAAAAAACTAAAAATCTAAAAAGATCTTCCCATTCTTCAACTCCAGAACTTTCCAAGTTAGGATAATATATTTCTCAGGTAAAGAATCTCTTATTACAAATATACAGGGGGTAAAAAAAAAAGTAGTTAAAAGGCTAGATTGACATGTTTATCCATCTCTTTGTTCATCCAAAAGGATAACCCTGCATAAAATCTCTAAGTTTGACCATTGATTTGAAAAATTGTCTGAAATGCAAACTCCGTATGACCACCAGCTCCCCCAGAGTGGGAGAGGAAAACGGGGAAGAAGGGAAAAGCAGAGGCAGATACTCTTTGTCTTTGATCAAAGCAGGTCTCCCCTCCCATCTCCTACTCCACTCCCCTGTCAGCTTTTTTTTTTTTATTGAAGTATAGTTGGTTAAATTGTTGTGTTAGTTTCAGGTGTACAGCAAAGTGATTTAGATATAAATATTCTTTTTCAGATTATTTCCTATTATAGGTTATTACAGGATTGATTATAGTTCATATGCTATGCAGTAGTTCCTTGTTGTTTATGTATTTTATATACAGTAGTGTGTATCTATTAATCCCAAACTCCTAATTTATCCCTCCCTTACCCTTTCCCCTTTGGTAACCTTAAGGTTGTTTTCTCTGTCTGTGAGACTATTTCTGGTTTATAAATAAGTCATTTGTATCATTTTTTTAGATTTCACATATCAGTAGTGACATCATATAGTATTCACTTGTCAGTCCTTTTTAATAGTGTGTATGCCTGCTCTTTTTATGGAATGGGAGAAGATAAATCTAAGATCCTCTCTCTCACACACACGCTTACACACACACACGCACATACATCCACACGTGCACTATTCCAACATTCTCTACAGTCCTGTCTGTCATCCATCAGTCCCTAAAATCACCATGACTCACATGCTAAACTCAGCTGCTGAGGACAAATTTAAAAATCTCATTTTTTAGCTGGAGAGATGTCCAACCTTTATAAAAGGAAAACTATTCTTTACAAACTTCCAGTTTTAACTTACATTATTTTTATCATAATGTTACATAGTATGTACAAACAGAATCTATGAATGGATCTCCTGTGTTGAGTGCTAAGAGTTCAAGAAATTCTTGAAAGGACTTCAGTGACTAAGCTTGTTTGCCTGCACAAAAATCTTACAATGTAAAAACTGTTACTATCCCTATGTTGTAGGAGCCAGTTTTCAAACATAGACACAATCATTGCAGATCCACGACCTTAACCAATATTCTCATAAATGTTATTTCTTTAAAACAAAGATAACAAGAAACTATATTAAAAATTACATGTGAACAAAGCAGTAAAACAAAGAAAGTTAAAACAGCACACACACATATACACACCATACATGCACTCACATACATATGCATGTGTGTGTGTGTTTAGAGACGCAGAGAGGGAAAGAGAGGGAGACATAGACAGAGAGACAGGGAGAGAGAGAATGGAAGGGAGGGAGACAATGTTTTGGCGGCTCGCCGTTTCTGCGTACCAATTTCTGTGTTAGTCGGGTTTGCTTGCAGTTACAAACAGTCCTCCAAAACTTGGTGGCTTGCAGTCATAACCACTTATTTCCCACTCACATTGCTTGTGGGCAGGTGTAAGTTAGCAGTGGGTCAGTTGCATGGACTGTGCTTTACTCATCTCTTGATTGGCTCTGCTTTGCTTCACTTGTCTCCCTCATTCTAGCGTGCAGGCTCAAGGAGCACTTGAATTAGGATCTGCCCATTTCTGGCCAAGAGGAAGAGCAAGGGGCTAAGCCAAACCACGCACGCATACTCAAAGCTTTCATTTGAACTTGGTCTACGTCACATTACCTCATATTCCATTGGCCAAACCAAGTTACGTGGCCAAGTCCAGAAACAATAGGGCAGAAGGGTCCTCTGAGAACGAAGCAAGGGAAAGAATAGTTGTGAAAAGTAACACAATAGTCTGCACTTTCTCTATGTGTTTAAAGATTGCAAGGCCAAATTCTGTTATCAGTTACCCTACAGCTCAGGGTGTTAATAAGACAGGAAGGAAGGGGACAGGGCACAGCCATTGAGGATAGGGTAAATACTGGTTAGCACCAACTAGGACCAAGATGGTAGAAGATTTGACTTCCAGAGGACCTTGAGCCTCATTATACACTCAATGTCATACATTAGCATGCTCAGTGACACAACCACAGGCGCCATGACAGTTCCCAGACTGACCATAAAAGGCCAAAAATTGGGTGGAGGCCCAATTCCTAGAAATCCCTACCTCTTCCCCAAAACAGTTGGAACAATTCTCTCCCGCTTGATAAGTTTATGAAATCACCCAGCCCACAAAACCGAAGCAGCCCAGCACTCAGCACTCAGCACTCAGCGCTCACACTCCAGGGCACTCTCTCTTCTGAGCCAGACCACATTCTGTCTGTGGAGTATGTATCTCTCTAAGTAAAAACTTGCTTTCACTTTACTGCGGATTGCTCTTGAATTCTTACCTGCACAAAGCCAAGGATCCTAACTTCGCGGCCCATCCCACAGACTTGCCCGAGACCTGGGATGTGACCATCGTCTCGCACCTCATTCTCCCCAGAACGTTATCACAATCCATGCATATTGACTAAGAGAGCTAATTCACACAGGAAGAGTTTCTCTGGAATAAGTATGTGTGCATTGCTTTTATCCTTCCATTTAATTGGAAAGATTTCTGCATTATCAGCATGCTAATTTGAAAGAACATTAAAGGACTAAAATATTTTTTTAAAAACTGGTCTCTTTCTTACTTCTGTATTAGCACAACTTATTCTGTACGGGCTACGGCTAGAGGGGTTCTTCAAACCAAAGAGATTTCAGGATGCATTCAGAAAATCATATACTATTACATCCTTTCTTGTTACCTTAATTACTTTCCTATTTGCATTCCAAATGTTACGTTATTGAAATCTGATTCAAATTCAGATTATGGTCTCCAAATAAGGTGATGCTAACCTGTGCTTATTGTTATAAATGGCCCTTGGAGAAATCTGAAGCTTCTGTCGTGCTGCCTCAAAAATATGAGTGTTCCTTTTGATCCAGACAGAGGACAAGTTGGACTAAAATGCCTATTGCCGTGGGAAGCCAACATTCTAAAGAAGAATATGATTTTTGTAAAACTCATTTATTTGAGCATTACATCACCAGCACTGGATCAATTTGATGTTAATGTTTAATTCAGAATGTCCAATTTTCTAGGCAAATGAGAAGTCCTGCTGTTAACTTTTTGGGTAATTCAACTTTCTGCAGTGTATTTTCCTTTCATTGGCGCCTTGAAGATACTGGACTGCCATCTGTCCCACGCGCACCCCATTTCTTTTTATTGCATGGATCACTTATTCCAAGGGGACGTGTGACAACTTCCTGAAAGAGTTTCTTTCTTTTATTGTGCCCCTGGCCATTCTTCCTCAAGTTCAGAGCTTTCATCTCGGTATGTACCAACACTCAGAGATGCCACAGGACTCAGTCAGAAAAGCTGAGTTAACAGTGAAGTATGGCTCAGACGGTGCAAGTGGAACTGTGCGATTTTATTGTAGGTGGACATGTCTGACCAGATAATGAGACAAAAAGTAATGCGGTTTAGGACACGCTACCTCAAAATAACGGCACCTTGACATATTGAATATTTTAAACTGGAGGAATTTGAGAAATGACAGGTGCTGGAAGAACTCTCTGACTTTCCACTGTAACAGGATCAGAGGGTCTTCATGTGAGAGGTCCCCGCCCTGCACCTGGAGGAAAGAAGTAGCCTTAACTGCACCCGTGGAGGGAGGCCGAGAGGAATCCGAACAAACCGGCCTTGCTCAGTTTCCCCCAGTTGATGACCCTTAGCTCCCACCCTTTTGTCCTCTCATATTTTTTTTTTCATGACTCTCCACTCTTCAGCAAACCTGGTATAAAAACACTCGAGTTTAACTCTCTCTTCAGGACTTCATTTCCTTTTCAAGGCTCCCATGTCATATAAAACTTCTATTAAATGAATTTGTATGCTTTTCTCTTATTAATCTGTCTTTTGTTACAGAGACACAGCTGAGAACCTAAGATGGGTAAAGGAAAGAGATTTTTCCTCCCCTACAAAGGAAATGTGTCATCTGGTCATGTTTAATCTTTAACAAACAGAACATTTATCAAATTTTCAGTATCTATTTGATTTATAAGTTTATAGGGGGAAATTAGGCTGATACCTTAAAGCAAGAAAAATGGTACCATCTTGTAATTTTCTGCATAATTGCTACTCAGATTTCATCTGCAAAGCAGCAGCTGCATAACCTTAGTGGTTTTTAGAAATGCAGACTCTCAGGACTGATTTTTGATGTCCTGAATCAGAATCTGAATTTTTACAAGGTCCCCAGGGATTTAGAGACTTAATTAACCTTGTGGAAATTCTTACGTGCAGCTAAAGTTGAGAACTAGTCTACTAGCCCCGCTCTTTGACTCCTCTTAGGAGACACCTGGACGGATTTTCTGCTTAACTTGATAAATTCAAAGAGTGTTTGCATTTTGACTGGGGAACTACTCAACCGAGAGACTAAACTCTAGTGGTTTTGAATTTAATAGTCCTCAGGGAACTACTCTAATCAAACAGGGAGAGGAGCTGCCATCTTTTACGGGGTCTGCTGAGGATGTTCAGAGGTTGACTTGATATCTTCCCAATGGGGTAAAAAGGAGCCGTTGCTTTTATGAAAAGGAGGTAGAGTCTGCTCTCTTGGACCCATGAATGAGGACTTCCCGACTCCTTGATTCATTCTGGCTGCCTGGGTACTTGATACCTATGTTGCTCCCCTCTTCCTAGAATGGTTAGGAAGACAGAAGAAATCCAAAATGTCAGGAATGATCAGACTTTGATGATGCTTATCATCTGTCCATGGTTCATGACTTGGAAAAGAATGTGTGGAAGGGCCTCCTCCTCTCAGGAGAAATCCAGTTCCATTCTGCTACCAAAGAGGAACTAAAGAATAATTTAAAGCATCTTCTGCTTTGTCTCTATTCTTCAGTGGATATTTTTTTTGTCTAACCTGCAGCTATTCCATAATTTTCCCTTCTTAACAGGACCCAATCGTATCCTGTTATGGAGCAGCCATGCTTTCTGAGTGGAATTATCCTCCCTGCCAGCTCTAATGGTGAGTCTTAATTGGCCTAAACCAAACATTTGTCCCAGTCATTGGTTCAGGGGTGAGTTGTAACCTAGCTCTAAGTCAATCAGTAGAGACTCTCCTGGCCAGTTAGCTAGTGATATGAACTGAATGTTTGTGTCCCCCTAAAATTCATATGTTGAAGCCCTCACCCCCATTGTGATGATGTTTGGAGGGAGAACCTTTGTGAGGTAATTAGGTTTTGAGTAGGTCTTAAGGGTGATGCCCTTATGATGGAATTAGTGGGCTTACAAGAAGAGAAGGGGATATAAGAGCCCTCTCTCACTACATGCATATGCCAAAGAAACACCATGTGAGCACGCAGCAGGAAGGCAGCCATCTGCAGCCCAGGAAACAGACTCTCACCAGACGCTGAATCTCTTGGCACCCTGATCTTGTAGCAGCCTGAGCTAAGACAGCTGGTGATTGGTTAATATGTGGATGGGGGTGGCACAGCTAAGTTGGTCCAGTCAAAGCAAAGGCGGGACATCATCCAATAGTTGAAGGAAAGAAAACTTTTCTCTCTTGGGCTGACCCTGAAAGGAAAGCATAGAGCCCCAGGTGCTTCCGGGACGCTCTCCTAGAAGCGCCAGCGATGACACCATGGATGTCAGCATGGAGAGACAGAAGGAATCTTACCATTGAACTTCCTGTTTATGTGACACTGCAAATGGTTTTATCATGTGAACTGATGTGAATCAGGATTTCTGTTACTTTGAAACTGAAAATATCTTAACTGATACATGTCTTGTCTGGACTAAATGTCCCCAGCTCTTACAATGGTGTGATTGCCTCTTTGTGCCCCTGTGATGAGCAGAATGCTGCTTTACCAAGAACAGGCTCAGAACACTGGTTCTCAGACTTATCTGTACATTGGAATCAGACAGGAATTTCAAAAGATATTCATGCCTGTGTCTCATCCCCCAAGAGATTGTGTTTTCATTATTTTGGATATGATTGTGGTTTTGTGTATCTGCCTTTTTTATTTGCTTAATTTTGGTGGTCAGAGGGCAGGCAGCAACTGGAAAGAAGTGGGGAACTTCAGTATAACAAATAAATAAGCAAATATCAAATTTTAAATGTTAGTATTACCATGCCCAGGATGCTGCTTCTCCTAGCCGTGACCCCTAGGACTCTGGAATAAGAGAAAGAAGAAATCATCCCAGTTTATAGAATCTTTTTTTAGAGACATTACTAATGCAGTTTATTTTTATTTTTGGTGGAGGGAGTGGATAATTATGTTTACTTATTTTTTTTTTAGTGGATTGAACCCAGGACTTCAATATTCTAAGCACATGCTCTACCACTGAGCTGTACCCCGCCCCCATAGAATCTGGAGGGGATTTCACTGACCTTGTGATGCTCAGAAAACCAAATCGTGAATGATGCCATTTCTGAGTTAATTTTCAAGAAGCAAATGTTCATAAAGGCTTTATAGGTCCCAATATGACAATAACTTCTGCACTCTTTTCTCTGTTCTCCATCTCTTCTCCAGTCACCATGACAACCCACATAGGTATTAGCCAAGAACCCTGGAAGAGACACTTTTGGTGTTTTACCTCATCTCCTTTCTTAGACATTTCATAGAATGATTCATATTTGAGAATTTCCTAGGGTCGATGAATTAGAGATTCTCAAGCTCCAAAACTATACAGACCAGATTGCGGGAAGGGGCATATCCCTATTAGACAGCCACTGAAGATGTAGCAGTGGTATGGTATGTTAAAATAAATATCAGTTACAATAAAAGGAAGAAAAGGAGAATTTTTATGCAAACATAGCACCACTTAACTTTGGGGAAGGAATGTCAGAGGCCTGATTCAAATCGCAAGAAAAGGAGAAAGAGTCAAGAGTTTTCTGCCTAAATTCACTGTGATTTTGCTTTCATACCAGGCTTCTATATTATTAATATAAAAGCCTTTAGCATTTGGCCTTGGCAAACTCAACTTGCTAATATTCTTTAACGTTTAGTTAGAAGGAAGTGTGCCTGGGCTTGCACCTAGTACTTTTCCCTCCTCAGCCACTAGATGATGTATCAGTCAGCTATTGCTGCTTAACAAACAGTTCCAAAGCTCATTGGCATGCAACAATAAACATTTATTAACACTCTAATAGGTCTGAGAATTGGCTGGAATGGCTCTGCTTCAGATTCTGAGTCTGAGGTTCAGTTCCAGTGGCTCCGTTCCACATTCCTTTCATTCTTGTGCTATGAGGGATGTGTCCTTCTAGTGACAATGACTGAAATACAAGAAGGGAGAGGAAGACATGTGATTTCTATCATTGCTGAGGCTTACACTATCACTTTCTCCCATGTTCCATTGACCAAAGCAAGTCACATGGCCCAAGCCCAACATCAATGAAGCAGAAAAATATACTCCATTCAGTGGTATGACATTCAAAGTCACATGACAAGGAGTATGGATTCAAGGAGAAGTGAAGAATGGGAACAATAACATAGTCTATCACGTATGATAAAGTCCAGCCTCTAAATAGAGTTGGGCAAACTTTTTCTGTGAAAAGGCAGATAGTGAATATTTTAGGGTCTGTGGGCCACATGATCTGTGTCACAACTCTTCATCTCTGACATTTACCATTGTATTGCTAAAGTAGCCATGGACAAGATATAAATGAATGAGCATGGCTGTATTCCTATAAAAGTTAGTTTATTGATACTGAAATCTGAATTTCATATAGTTTTCCATATGTCACAAAATATGATTCTTTTGATTTCTTCCAACCACTTAAAAATGTAAAAACCATTATTAGTTCACAGGCTGTACCAAAACAAGTAGCAGGCTGGAACTGACCCTGAAGTCATCGTCTGCTCACCCCTGCCCCTCAGTTGTCTGCTACCTCCCAAGTCTCACCTGCCATCTCACCTTCCAACCATATGAAAACATAATTTCCCAAATAAGCCATTTGATTTAGTGATGTCTTACCCTTGCATTTGTTTTTACCTGCCCCACAATGGCCGTCCCCTCGCCCTTGCCCATTAGGAAACTTCTAGTCCTTCTTCTACTCCACTGAGTCTTTTCCCACCTGCAGTGCCTTCCCAGATTCCCTGGGACTAAGCTAACTCATCTGCTCTCCCGTCATGGCATTATACACGTGTGTCAGTCTGGGTAGATTAGCAGTTATAGCAGACAGCACTAAAATTAAAATGGCTTAGCACAATAAATGTTTATTTCACACACCTATCATGGGGCCATAGAATCAGTTGAGCATTTGAGTTCTACTCCATTCGGTCATTTAGTGACTCAGTCTCCTGTCTTGTGGCTCAGTCTTCCAGAAGATTCTAGAAATCTGCTCTGTTCTTCAGTCTAGTGAAGAGGAGAGTAAGGACCATGGAGGAGAAGGTTTTATGGGCCAGGCTTGGAGCTCATCCCTTCTGCTCATGTTCCATTGGTGAGGACCCCATCCTTTGGCCACATGTAACAGCCAAGGAATCTAGAAATGAGGTTGAATGAATGAATTTATGAATGGGTTGTGAGTAGAGGAAAACGTCATTCATTTAGAACCATGTCGACATTGCTCTTAGCAGATGATTAAAACATTAATGTCCACTGAACTTGTTAAAAAGCCAGCAGGACTGAGTTATAACCAGCTCAATTAAATTGCACATTCTCTTTCCCCGTTGTGTTTTGAGCAGTGTCACCGGTCTTTTGCAAAATGGGTCCTTCTCTATGTCAAGTTCCTTTCTGCAGCAGGATGATCTTACTCAGGCCTGCCTTAGCATCGCCCTTCCTCTGACAGTGTGATTGCTCATGGTAGGGACTACAGAGGACTTACCAGCATAGAATTTTTGCTAGGCCGCTTCCTACCCACCCCCTCCCACAAATCCTGCCCCCCAACCGCTGGCTTTGCTGCCCCGAGTGTGGCCTTGCCTCACCAGTCCATCTGCACTTGCTCTTGGCTGAAATGGAATTAATGACATTCGCTGTTTGCCTATTTGTCTCACACAGCTCCGAGATGTGTCCCTTTGTCCCTTTGTCGGCAGGCTGGCTCCTACAGCAGCGGCTGCTTTCAGCCGTCCCTACTGAGAGGAAACAACGGTGCTGCGTGTTGATATAGCTCCCTTGCCCTGAATCAAAGAAAACGTGTGAAGGCCGTGAAGGCCTTTTTAATGCTGTCTCTGGGGACTCTTGGTTGGTTGCTCACACATACGCTTAGCTAGGATTAAATGCAGCAGGGGTCTGAAGGGTGTATTCTGGGAGGGCTGCTTCTAAGCACATGCGCGGAAAAGAGGACTGATGCACTGGGTTCTCTTCTGCTTCTGCGAGGGTTCCGTTCCCCACTTCCCAGGTCAACTGACCCACCAAACACAGAACAGCCAGTAGCTGCGACTTGCGTGCCTCCTTTACCTGTGAAGTGAAGTGGAAAATTCCAGAAAGCAGTGCCATCCTCTTTCCTAGCTTTTGCTCTTCTGTTTGATAGAGCCCATCTTCATCTCTCTGCACCCAAACAGTCAGTCCTGTTCTGGGCTCCTCTCGGCAGCTCTGTCCCACTTAGAGTTCAGAGATGGCGCTGCCAGCAGTGCCCGTCTGAACGTCTGGCTGCGGCTCCGGGGACTGATCCGTAGTAACAGTCTTCACGTTCCCACGTGGAACACTGATTTGTCCTTGTGATACGAAGCTGACGAGGGCTGTGTGCCAGGCACAGTGGTAAGGGCCCTGCCTGTATCATATCATCCAGTCTCTGTGGTAATAACCAAGAAGTTGGCAGCATCTCCTCCCGTTTTATAAATGAGGACACTGGGACTTGGACTGAATGCCCTGGTCAAGGCCACATGGCGGGGAGGGCAGAGCAGGGACTTGAAGCCAGTTCTCTGCGACAGCAGAATTTTTGAGCCAGAATCCGGTGTTGCTGCTTGTCAAACTAGTACAGCTCTAATAAATCTATGAGAATTTCTAGAATCTTCATACTAGGGTGTGGTCTGTAGACCGGTAGCATCAGCATCACCTCGGAGCTGATATTAGGAAATGCAGAATCTCGGGAAATCCAAATGTGCATTTTTAGCAAGACGGATGTGATTCATAGGCGTGTGAAGTTTAACGATCTCTGATCTAGAATGCATTCTTTATAGAAGAGTAAAATGTCAAATGAGAGCCTCGGCTCCATCAACTGGTGCAGACACAGGACTGAAATCCAGGTTGCCACAGAGATGGAGCAGAGGATGCATCCCATGCAGAGGGTGAGAGGTGAGGCAAGAGAGGTAGTACACGGGAAACAGGCTGAGATGGAGATCTGAGCTGAGGTAGGGGGATCGTTAGAATGTGTACCAGGGACAGTATTTCTAAAGGAGGTGGGGGAAGCAGGATTGAGCAGAGGGAGAATTTGACCTTCAGTGTTGTTGCAGCGGAGGACTTCAGAGGCAATGCGAGGAGCCGGGATGGCCCTTCAGGGTTGTCCCAGATTGAGGCAAGGGAGACAGACCTTTGAATATCCCGCCGTTGACCAGCCATTAGGTGATAATTGCCCTTGACCAAGATTGATTTCCAGGGAGAGAAAGCTGCGAGCCCCACATCAGCCAGCTGGGCCATGAGTGCCTAGATTCTGAAGGGATCTGGGCACCTGCACGGTGATGTTCACTACAGAGGAGGAGAGGCTGCAGAAAGGTTTTAAGCTTTATGCCAAAAACAACAGGAAGTCATTCGGAATGACATCATAAAATTTGCATTTGATAATAATCCCTTTGGCTCCTATATGACAATGGATCAGAAGTGACAAGAATCACAGAAAGACAATCTGTTAGTAGCTCAGACAAAAGGAGGAACCAACTTTAGAAGTGGACAAATTCAGGAGATGCTTTGGGCTTTGAATATAGAAGACACTGTGATTAGTTTGCTGTTGAAATGTGGAGAAGGAAGCATCCAGATGGACCATGGGCTTCTGGAGTGATTAACTGGGAGAATGAAAGTGGATATCTGGAAAGGGGATCATTGAAGGAGAAAATCTGCAAAAAAAAAAAAAAAAAAAAAGCTTTGCTTATTTCACAACACTCAGTTTCCCACAAGATTTTAAACTCGTCTTCAAATCATCTTGTTTCAAATCACCATCCTACAATTCCTCTAGCATGTGTGGTGGATATTGGGTGACTGTTCTCCAAGTGTCCTCAAGAAAAGTGGAAGCTTCTGGATTTTTTTTCCCCATTGTTCTATTTAAATCCATCATGCAAGTGCTCTTGGTGAAATCATTCTAAAGTACCATTTTGTTGAACATAAAAAATAACTCAAAAGAACAATCATAAGGAAATCAATTTGACCTCAGGATGTTTTCTTTAAAAGAGCACACCTGTAAGATGAGACCAGAGCCACTTACATCAATAAAGGGCCCTAAGAAAACAGTTGTGTCAAAGCAGAATTTTTGCTTGTGTACGTGTGTGAGCTTGTGTGTCTTCCCTTTATTATTCCTTTTCCGTTTTGATAATCACCCTGGTTGGCAGAGCCAGGTGCTCTTATTAATCAATCAGTGAATGAATGCCATTATGCATTCAGCCTCACACACGTCAGATCCAGTTGAGCACCTGTGTTGTAGGATGCGGAGGGGACAGAGATGAATGGGACCCATTCCTCTGCATAAGGAGCTCACAGCACAAAAATAACTATTTTTCTCTTATAAATTAAAATGAAACTGAATAAATGCTCAAATAAATTAATTATCCTTAATACTAAGTGATCTTTTGTAGATTTTAATATTTATGAAATCAGTATGCATTCTAACACACGATGTCAGAAGAGAGAGAAAATGCTGAGTTGTTAGCCTGAATATTTGAATTTAGACGTGTCTTAAAGGAATCTGTTAATCTGATTGCCAGCTCCATTGAGATATTTGCTTTGGATGTGCTATACATAGTTGAATTTTAATTTATATTTGCATCCTTGATTGTTTTTTAAATAAACTTTTGATTTTAGAAGAGTTTTATACTTACAGAAAAGTTGGAATATAATATAGAGTCCTGAATACCCCGTAACCAGTTTCCCCTGTTACTAGTTTTTCCCTTTGCTAAGGTTCATTTGTCACAATCAATGAAACAATATTGATACATTATTACTAACTAAAGTCCCTATCACATTCCCCTGCTTTTCCCTGATGTCCTTTTTCTTTTCCAGAGTCCCATCCAGGACACCATGTTACATTTGTCATTTCTCCTTAGAATTCCTGGCTGGGACCAGGTTTCTCAGAATTGCCTTGTTTTTGATGATCTTGACAGTTTTGAGGAGAACTGGTCAACTGTTTTGTAAAATGTCTCTCTAGGGAAATTTGATGTTGGTCTCGTGATTAAAGTAGAGTTGTGTTTGGAAAGACACCATTCTTAGCACAGCATATATGCGATACAAATGACAACATGACAGAGGTTCACCTTCATCACCTGACGGAGGTAGTATGTGACGGTGTCTCCACCACAGAGGTACTCTTTTTTCTCCTGTTGCATATTGTACTTTTTGGAAGGAAGTCACTGTGTGAAGCCCACGCTTAAGAAGTAGGGATTGACGCTTTACGTCCTAAGTGGGGATTGTTGCTTCCCGTCCTTGAGGGCAGAGCATCTACAGAAACTATGTGAAAGTCTTCTGAGGGGTGTGCTGCTTTTCCTCTAGTTGGTTACTTAGTGAGTTACTTAGTGAGTTACTTAGTTACTTAGTAATTCAATCATTTATTTTTTTATCAAGGTGGATGCATGGATATTGATTCTATACTTTGAATGATGATCCTATACTACTTTATTTTGTTGCTCAAATTGTTCCAGCTTTGTCCATTGGGAGCTTTCAGTTGACTCTTTCGTCCTTTGACATACTCTCATCATTGTGGATTGTGGGGTGTCTTTTTTTTTTTTGCGTTTTCTTTATTTCTGGCACTGCAAGATGCTCCAGACTTGTCTTGTGTATTTCCTGCCCCAGCCCTAGAATCAGCTATTTGTCCAAAGAGCTCTAGTTCCTTTTATTGGAGAATGGGATTACAAAACAAAGATTTAGACAGCAGGTATCTTAACTGGCTTTTATAAATATTCCACTCATGCTGCATTGGAAAGAGACATCACTGTGCAAATATAAGATTTCTTCTGAAATGCCAGGACATGCAACAAAGGCAGTAGAAATTAAAAATCTCAGAAGGGACCACAGGATTCTGCAAGCCAGGAGTGGTTGGTGTGACTCGGACACGTGTAACAAAAGGGACTATTACCCAGGCACCAAAGAGCTATTTAGTCTAAAGCTTCTGGCTGACTTTCAAAGGGAGCTGAATCTCTTTCAGCAAATAGGTGATTTGATTAAAGAAAAGAATGAAACCAGAGTTTAACCAAATCAGAAATGCAGGCACAGCTTTGGTATTCTTAGATAGTCCTCCAAACATACTGTCATCCTAAAGCTGGTAGGGAGGCCAAGTCCAGCAGCTCAGATTTTGAAAGCAGCCCATCACTGTCTTGCTGTGTGCATCACTGCCACCGCTGAAATTCAGTCCCAGGAAGTTTTAGAGTCTGCAGTGTAAAGAAAGCTTAGATTCAGTGTGGTGATATTGAAAGGAAAGTGGTATATTAGTCGATGAATGCATGTTTTCTTGTTTTAGGTCCTTTCAGTATAGTTTGTTTTATCCCTAAAATGTCTGTAATTAAATTGATGGGTTTACAGTCAATGGAGATTTAGAATCAAGGAAATACTTAGTTCCCCCAGGCCATTCAGCCCTAACAACGGGAGCTCCCGAAGGCACAAGGCCTTTTCCTGGCCTCACACTTGAGCTAATAAAATTTAGTTTTCCTTAGATCCATTTTGTGAAGTCCTTGTGAAATCATCAATTTCTTCCTCTCCCTCCCCTGCTCTTTTGCTCTCTCCAGCTTGTGAGAAATCTTTTTGAATGTCACGTATGCTTGTCGGCATTACTCTAGCTTCTGGCTTTGTAAAAAGATGAAATGTTCCTTTTTTTCTCTATTCCCTGAAACTGTCTCAATGGTTTAGGAATATCTGAAACATAAGATTTGAAAAAATGCAGCAGTGAAAACTTATTTTTTTTCAATTTTCCTAGAGTTATTGATCTATTCAAGCATTTTACTTCTTTCTGTGTCATTTTTTAAAAACTATGTAGTCTAGAAAATTTTCCATTTTATCCAAGTTTTCAAAATTCTTAGTACTGAAGTATGTAGAGTATTTGTATAATTCACTCCTATTTCTCTGTATATATGATCTCTGTATATATATTTTATTCCTAATTTGGTTTGCCATTTCATCTTTTTTCTTAATTAGACCAGTTCATGATTCATCTATTTTTTCTCATTTTTAAAGAAAGCATGTCAGTTTTTTCCTGCATTGTCATTTATTAGTCTCTCTATACTTATGAATGAATTTCTTCTGCTTTCCTTTGGTTTATATTTCTTATCATTTGCTTTTGGAGTTAACTGCTGAATTCATTCACTTCATGTTTGCTTGTCTAGTAAAGGGCTGGGAATCTGGAAACATTATTAGTCATATCCTATATGTCAAGTTAACAAAAAGACATGGTGAACATGCCGCCATGGACTTACAGCATAACAGATAAGTTGTGTGTGTGTGTGTGTGTGTGTAGATGTTCTAAGGATAAAACTATATTTTAATGTATGCAAAACGAGAATACAAGTACCCATATAATTACATACCATGCTTCACAGCATCCAAAGATCACGTCTAAGCTGAAGCTATTGACCCTAGGATTTTCCCAGAGACAGATACAGCAAAAAAAGAAAAAAGAAAGAAAGAAAAGAAAAATCCCCAACATTCTTCAACAAGAATAGAGCTGAATCTAACCCGGAAGAGAACTGAGAAGCAGGCAGTCATCCCACACACCATCAAAGATAGTTTTTTCTGCCATGTTTGGCTTGCAGCATGGCTGCTTCTACTCCAGTGTTTGCTAAACCTGTCTACAGGTTAGACTTGTCTGGGAATTTTGTAAGCAGTCCAAAGCCCAGGCCATATGTCAGACAAATTAAATCATAATCTCTGTGTGGGACACAGGCCTCAATACCTATGAAGTTATGAACCGCAGGTGGTTCCAACCTGGCGACATAGTCGGACCCACCGCCCATGCACATGGTCTAGGACATGCACAGTCGAACCTTACTTGCAATTAATCCTCAGTGTTGTGAAGTAGTGGTTCTCAAGCTTGAGCTGCATCAGAATCACTGGAAAGTCTTGTTAAAACACGAATTTCTGAGCCCCACCCCGCAGGGCCTGATCCCCTAACTCTGGGCTGAAGCCCAAGAGCTGACATTGCTGACAATTCCCTGGCGACGCTGATGCTGCTGATCTGCGGACCATACTTTGAGAAGCCCTGTTGTAAAGTATTGGCTTTAGTTTCAAGAAGGAAAAAAGCTACTTGAATTTAGCTGTGCCCTGAATTCTTTCAAGAAGCTGGCATGACTAGATTTTTTAAAAAGAATGCACACTGAGTTTTTTGAGACCATATAAACTTACGTTGTAGAAACTTGCTGTACTCTCATTTACCAGAAGTCTTTATGAAGTATTTATTAACAAGTACTTCATAGGCGGCTGAGCTAATTGCCATATTAACAGTTCAAGTGTGACATAGTTGCTTCAATCTAAGAACTTCATTTAGCATTTTAGCATTAATTTCTAATTAACCGCTAATGTCTTATGTTTTTTATGAACTCATCTTAATCTGCAAGGATTTCTGTAGAAAAAGGACTCAATGCTTCTTTTCTTTCTAAGGATATATGATACTAACCTGAATAAAAGAAGACTTCTCAATGGTGACTGAGCATCTGTGTGCGAACATTGGGTGTGTCAGCAGGTGTGAACACTAACACGGTGCCGTGAGGTTCAGTAAAGACAAGAGCCCAGTTGCAGATTGAAGGTTTTGCATTCTTTTTTTTTTAATTGAAGTATAGTTGGTTTATAATCCTCTATTAATTTCTGGTGTACAGCATAGTGATTTGGTTTTATATATATTTATATATATTCCTTTTCATATTCTTTTTCATCATAGGCTATTACAAGATATTGAATATAATTCCCTGTGCTATACAGTAGGACCTCGTTGTTTATCTATCATATATATAGTAGTTTGTATCTGCAAATTCCTAACTCCCAGTTTATCCCTCCACCTCCCACCCTTTCCCTCTTGGTAACCATAAGATTGTTTTCTATGTCTGTGAATCTGTCTCTGTTTTGTAAGTAAGTTCATTTGTGTCCTTTCTTTAGAGTCCACATATAAATGATATTATATGGTATTTTTCTTTCTCTTTCTGGCTTACTTCACTTAATAGGATGATCTCCAGGTCCATCCAGGTTGCTGCAAATGGCATTATTTTATCCTTTTTATGGCTGAGTAGTATTCCATTATATATATAAGGTTTTGAATTCTTATGCCACATGGGTCATGTCCACTGGTAACTTAGACCCTAAGACAGGGGTCAACAAACTATGCCCATAGGCCAAATGCAGCCCACACCTGTTTTGGAAATTAAGCTTTATTGGAAGACAGCCATGCTCACTCTTTTATGGATTGTCTAGGACTGCTCTTGGGCCATGATGGTGGGCTTGTGTAGTTCAGCCTACAAAGCCTAAAATAATTACTAGCTGGCACGTATGTATATATAGAGAGAGACATTTCCAGCCCCACTGATCAACTTTCTTTGTATAGGACTGATAAGCCATCTACATAGTCATGTAACCGTAAGACTGTCCTATCTCTCTTCTCCCTCATGATTCTCAAGATTATCAAGGAAACTGCCAAGTATTTTACTGAAGTCCTAGTCTTGTAAATTTGTCAAAGAGGTAAATGGGGCTATTTTGGCCTGTTTTGTGAATCCTGAACCTTCTACTGGCTGGGTGGGAATAGTGGCTCACTCAGCCTTCATCCTGTCACTTTGAGAATCTAAGGGTTATCTTGCTGAATCAGAATCCTAATTGACTAATTCTAACATTCTTTAAGGGGAGTTCCTAAGGAATATTTTTTGCATGGGTTATTCTTTTTGCTAATCATCTCTTTTGTGATAAATGATGGTTAACCTCAAGGGAAGTTTGTGAAAGGTCAAGAAAATGTGTTACAGTGGCAGTGGTGGGAACCGTAGAAGTGGACACATATGAGGAGAGAACAGTATTAACCTCAATGGGCTTAAGGATGTGAAAGAGATTTCATCCATTTCATCCAACGTGCCATTAAAATGAACTATATAAGGTTGGAAGATTAGCATTTCCTGATAGAATAAGAATTTGCAAGTGAAAAAATATGTGGCTGAGAAAGCAAAGGAAAATATGTGGATGGGAAAGTGACTAGAAAATTGTCAGCTCCCATGTCCTAAGAGGAAGATACAGCAACACATGAGAATCTGTGTATGGGGTGAGGCGAGGTGTGGTTGAGGAAGCAGCCACAGCAAGAGGGAGGTAATTAGAGTGAGAAAGGCAATTAAGAAAAGTCAATAACAGCTTGGAAATTAATGTGATAAGATGGCAAAAAGGAAGCCAGCCGAGTGAAGGAAGTTGGAGTCATCCTGTGCCTCACTGCTCTAGATACTGCACTACAAATACCAGATTTAGCTCTGTTGTGAGACATCGAGGATCTGCAGGAGACATGAGACTAGTGATGAAAATTACTGAGCCCTGAGAAAAAGTAATTTATAGATAAAACAGTGCAGTACTTCTTATCAGATGAGTGACAAGTAGAGAACAGTGCAGTAAAAAAGGGGCTTGAAATAAATACTTCTGCCCCACTAAGAAAATAAGGTAGATTCATGCCCAGTATTCTTGGGTTTATATTATATTTTTGTGACCACCCTGCATGAGTGGAATCACACAGTAAGGTTCAAGTCCTGCTTCCTTGCTTCTACTAAAGAAGGAAAAAAGAAAGGAA
Source organism: Vicugna pacos (assembly GCF_048564905.1). Lineage (NCBI taxonomy): Eukaryota > Metazoa > Chordata > Mammalia > Artiodactyla > Camelidae > Vicugna > Vicugna pacos. Next base: position 10,170,779 of record NC_133023.1, on the reverse strand, counting down.
AATAAAGGGATAAAGGTGAATTGATGGAAATAATTGATGCTGTTTTATCCATAATCAGAGATTTAAGTGGCAGGGGGAAGCACATACTGATATTGATTGATTTTACTGTGCATTTTATATTCCAATTTACTTATTGAGACTTCACTTGATTGATTTTTTATAGTTCATTGTTAATTTAAACTTACCTATAACAGCCCCTGTTATTGCTAGGAATTGTACTAGGAAATGACCAGATAAGACACAGTCTCTGTCCTCAAAGACCTACAGAGGATCAGATGCGCAGTCGGGTATTTAATGTGAGTGCTATAATGATGAAGTCCAGAGGAGACACACCTACAGGAATCTAGGAAAGCTTCTCAGAAGTGACACCCAAATTGAGACCAGAGAGATATTTAAGATGCTTGTATTATCAACTGGCTTTGCAGTATTTTATTTCCAGAGTGGGTGGTGGATGGATATACAGGTGAACTTCATTCTTTATGGTTTTTCATATGTCTGAAATGTTTTATTTTTTAAAAAGAATAATGGTAAGTATGGTAGAGTCGAGCTTGGGAAACACTAAGATGTGAAATAACTGGTATAAGAGAAAAAGCTAGTTAGGACAACATAGGATGCTGGGCAGGCAGCATCCCAGTTGATTTTCAAGACCATGAATTTACAGTGGATACCCAGCTGTTCATCAAATCCTTTCTTTTTCCTCAAGGGTAGCCAGCTAAGCTGCATTTTCCAGCCTATGATGCAGACAGATGATTGAGTCTGAATCAAAAGAATATGAGATGAAGGGATATAAGCCCTTCATGAGCCTCCAAAATCCTCACAGATGTGACCTTTCCTTTTCTTTCTCCACTAGATGGTTGAATAGAGGGAACTCCAAGGTCTTAGAGGAGGATAGAGCCACAATGTGGCAGGAGCCTGGGTTCCTGAATCAGCAGTTGGAAAGGAGGCTCCCAGGAGAGGCATCTGAATGAGAACACACATGATGCTCTCTTATGTAAGTGAGACCTTCTTTTTTGCTAATTTAATCTTGTAAACTTTGGGGGTGGTTCGTCGTATCAATTGCTCTATCCTTGTACCCATCTTCACAAGCATGTGATCTTTTTTCTAATAGTGTTGAACAGCCATGTGCAGATGCTAAGAACTGTTAAATTACGTTCTCTGTATTAGATAATTGAATGGGGTAGCCCAAAGGGCAAAAGAATGCAAGGAGTAATGAATAAACGATTGGGTTTGTGAACAATTACATTCATTGAATAGTGAGTACGTAACTAATTAGGATTCCCGTTTGGAGGCAGAGGACGGGGGAGACTTCAAGAGCATGGTTGGGGTTTCTCAAACATAAAACAGGTTCCTGTCCTCAGGAAGGTATGAGAGAGAATGCTCCCCACCCCTCTCAGCTGGATTTACAAAAGAGATGATTGGGTTCCATTCAACCACAATCCCCGAGGAATCCCAACCTGCACAATCGTAAAACCTCCCTGCAGAGAATCCGGACGAAAAAGACCCCTCTCTCTGCCTGCAGGAATGAGCTTCTGGCCCAAGCTCAGGACAGCGGGTTCCCTGGTCCTAGTGGACTCGCTGCGATAGATAGAACAATCTCCAATATTGATTACCGGAAACACTCAGAGTGAGGGTGACAGAACGAGTGACATAAGCCTGTAGGATCCTGTAAGTGCACTGCCCTCCTCTATCATAACTCGCCCGCTTCAGGGAAATCCTCTTTGTAGGCCATGGGATGCCCAGTCTCCAGGCCCTAAACTCCTGAGCATCCCAGGCTAGTGAGGCCGATGAGCCCTCCTTTTTTCCTGCAGAGCTTCCTCCCACTGTGTGGTCCCTCGGTGGAGGCCATACGATCACCTGGGACTTACCCAGCTTCCTCCCCAGCTGCCTTCTTTTCCTGTCTTCTTATTCCTGCCCAACGGGTCTTCATTCAAGCCTCTGAACCCATCTAGTACAGGACAGTTAGTATGAAGAAAGAGGCTGAAGTTGCAGAAGACTGAAAATTTTATAAATGATGGAAATCACCCAGGCTTTGGAGCTCAGCAGACTTGAATTCGATCGCTTACTAGTTGTGTGGGCTTGTGCAGGTCACATGATTAATTGAAAATGAGGATTAAAATGGCCACCTCTCAGGATCTTCTTAAATATTGATGACTTTTATGTAAAAATCTCTGGAACATAGTAGATCTTCATAAATGGTTGCCCTAAGGGGATGCCCATCTGGGCTGGGCTAGAAGCCCCATTCACTCATTTAAAAATATTTGTTGTGCACCCATTAACATTATCATAAAAGCGAGTATTAGCCATACAACTGTCTCAAAATAAAGGACTCGTGTAAAAGTGATATATATTTTTTTCTCATAGTAGACCATAATCAAGCTTTCTATCAACAAAAAATCTTTTGATTTTCTATAACAGGGGTCCCTGGCTGGGCCAGATTTCAAAGTTTGATAGATCACACACACACGTATGCACACATGCGTGCACACGCACATTTCTTTGTTTATATCTACATATTTACTTGGGGACTGGAAAGCAGAGGTAAGGTATATTTAACCCTGACCACAACTCGAGTTCAGATATGTATAAATGAGCTCAACACACTGGTAAGGCCCCAGAGGAGGCTGAATTGCGGGGAGGGCTGGCCATTGCCCTGGGCATGAATTAATGATGGTGGAGGCGAGCTGCAGGAAAACCAAGCCGACTCAGGAACATGGCCTGAGGGCGGGAGGAGGTAGCAGTTTGAGCTTTTCTGAGAACTTATCGCCATTGTGGTAGGATGAACCCAGGAAGGCAAAGGAGCTGGGAGTGTGCTGGGAACTGCAGGTTCCCTCAACCTGCTGGCACTTTAGTCCCCAGGCAGCCTTGCTGTGGGACAGCCGCAAACTGAGTCTTCTTTGTACCTTGAGGGGGGCCTGTTTGGATGCTGGCGTTAAGTGAGCCCCAGGAATGAGGTTTGGGAAGCAGCAGCTACAACTCTGTCCCGTGGGAGCAGAAGTGACATACCTCTGCAGGGCTGTCAGGGCCAACAGGGTCGTGGAAAGTTCCACAGAGGCAGCAGATCTCCAGCGCCACGACACTGAGGTGGCAGAAGCAGCTATCGCTGGTGTGGCGACACAGCTGCCCAGCCCTCCTCGGAGATTTAGGACCTGCACATTCCGAGACCCCGCTTGGCTGGCAGCCACAGCAAGCAGGAACTGAGTCTGATAAACAGGCACCCGCAAGGCCGCCCTGAGGACCCCCCAAAAGGCTTGGGGAGGGGAAATGTACAAGGCACTGACATTTCCGTATAAGCAGATGGAAGCTGCGAGCCAAGGGGAATCTGGTCTTAGTATTAATCAGTCCCTGATTGTAGTCGGTATTAATAAACCCACATTTGTCCTCACAAGCGGGTAGAGATGGGAACATTCAGGCATGCTTAGAGCCACAAACAAGGCTAAACTCTTTTGACTGCTGCAGCCTCAGAATGGCACCCACGTCCTCCTGCGCCCACAGCAATGATCCAAAAGGTTCAGATTCATTTGCAAGACATCTTATAGCACGTACACCTCTTGCTGGCTTAAGAAAAAAAAATCCAGCACATTCTAATAAAAGTCTGGAAGAGAAAGGCTGCTTCGACATTTAAGTCAAATATAGACATTTAATTCTCTATTAGGTGCAGTTCGGTTTTATTAAATTGAAAGCAGTTTGAAAGAAAACTCAATAAGATTGGAATCTTACTTAAATTAATGAGTAGTGCTTATTGCTCATTGCCATACCTGGCAAGAAACTTTTAACAAGGCTGTGCAGCAGCAAAATTAGAAAAAGTATAAGATGTATTATTATAATATAAAAAAAGTATTGTTATAAGGTTTATTTTATTAAGCAAAAGTATCTGTAGGAAAAAACTTGATTGCATCTCTAGTGCAAAAACAGCAAGGTAACTGAAGGTATAAGTCAGGAGCAGGCAGACGTTTTCTGTAAGGGGCTGATAGTAAGGATCTGAGACTTTGTGGTCCAGGCTCTTTCCCACATATTCTGCTCCATGGATGCATCAAGGGGTAATCGGTGGTACTGACTGACAGAGCCGTTCTGAGCTATAGAGAGTGAGTGGAATGACACTTTGCATGGAAGAGCCAGTCCGTTCGCAACGAGCAGGCTTTCCTGATAAGAACGCCATTTCCAGTTCTTCGTTCCCCTCCCTCCCCACTTAGGTCGTTTGGTGTGCAGGCCAACATGAATTACTAGAGCGCTTGGGCGTTTTACAATTGCATTATAGAGCGGAGAAAATGACTTTCATGTTCATTTTCCCAGAGAAACATCAGTGTGATTTCTCCAGAATGAATTGTTACCTGTAAAATATTCCATCGGCTTTGCCTTGCAAGGGAAGGGGTGTGTGTGTATATGTGTTTCTATAGGTGTGTGTATGTGAGAGAGAGAGAGAGTGAGAGAGAGAGAATTCAACCAAGAAAAGACTTAAGGAAAGCTCTGAGCTTTGTCTCAGGTCAAGCTCTGAGCTTGACTTTCCTGATTTCCCATTGCTTGTTTGTGTGCTTATAATTCCAGGCAATGTAACTTCCTGATTTACTTACCAAACTAAATTTACGGAGTGTCTACTGTGTGCCAGGCACAGTTCTAGGAACTTGGAGTCTATCAGTGAACAAAATAGACAAAGATCCTTTGTCGTGAAGTATTTATATTCTAGAGAGGAAAGACAGGAATAAACAATAGATAACAGTTAAGTCAATTAAGTAGTGTGTTCAGAGGTGATAAGTGCTATTTTAAAAGAAAGTCAAGGGGTTCAGAAGTCCTGGGGTTTGGGGCTTCTAATTTTAAATAGGATAGTCAGGCTAGGCTCTTTCAGAGGTTGATGTTTGCACAAAAGACTTCAAGGAGGTAAAGGAATTTGACATGTTGGTATCTTAGTTAAGACTAGTCAGGCAGAGCAAACAGCTAGTGCAAAGGTCCTGAGGTAGCAATATGCATGGCATTACCATTTATGAGCTATCCCTGAATTAGAAAATTTTAACCTTGAGAGTTTATCTCTTATGAAATGACTAGTATTTCCAGACCCCCCTCCCAAATGAAGTAACTCAAACTGGTTCTTTGTCTACTCCCTTTACTCGCTCTCTAATTGGATAACACCATAGGACAGGCAGACCTCAGAGATACTGTAGGTTCGGTTCCAGACCACTGCAATAAAGTGAATATCACAAGAAAGAAAGCACATGAATTTTTTGGTTTCCTGGTACATATAAAAGGTATGTTTACACTGTACTATAGTCTGTTAAGTGTGCAATAGCATGGTGTCTAAAAAACAATGTACAGACCTTAATTTAAACACTTTGTTGCTACAAAATGCTAACCATCGCCTGAGTCTTCAGCAAGTCATAATCTTTTTGCTGATGGAGGGTCTTGCCTCGATGCTGATGGCTGCTGACTGATCAGGGTGATGGTTGCTGAAGGCTGGGGTGGCTGTGGCAATTTCTTAAAATAAGACAAGAATGAAGTTTGCGGCATTGATTGACTCCTCCTTTTATGACTCATTTCTCTGTAGCATGCGATGCTATTTGATAGCATTTTACCCCCAGTAGAACTTCTTTCAAAATTGGAGTCAGTCCTCTCAAACCCTGCCGCTGCTATATTAACTAAGTTTATATCATATTCTAAATCCCTTGTTGTCATTTCAACTGTCTTTACATCTTCACCAAGACTAGAGTCCATCTCAAAAAACTACTTTCTTTGTTCATCCATGAGAAGCAACTACTCATCCATTTAAGTTTTCTCATGAGATGGCAGCGATTCAGTCACATCTTCAGCCTCCGCTTCTAATTCTACTTCTCTTGCTGTTTCCACCATGTCTGCAGTTACTTCCTCCATTGAAGTCTTGAACCCTTCAAAGTCTTCCATGAGGGTGGGAATCAACTTCTTCCAAACTCCTGCTAGTGTTAATATTTTGACCTCTTCTCATGACTCATGAATGTTCTTAATGCCTAGAATGGTGACTCCTTTCCAGACGGTTTTCAATTGACTTTTCCCAGATCCATCAGAGGAATCATTGTCTATAGCAGCTGTAGCCTATGAAATGTATTTCTTTGAGAGTAAGGCTTGAAAGCCAAAATGATTCCTTGATCCATGTGCTGCAGAATGGATGTTGTATTAGCAGGCATGAAACCAACACAGATCTCATTGTACACCTCCATCCAAGCTCCTGGGTGACCAGGTGCATTGTTAGTGAGCAGTAATATTTTGAAAGAAATCTTTTCTTCTGAGCGGTAGGTCTCCGCAGTAGGCTTACAACATTCAGTAAACCATGTTGTAAACAGACGTGCTGTCAGTCAGGCTTTATTTTTCCATTTACAGAGCACACACAGAGTAGATTTACCATCATTCTTAAGGGCCCTAGGGTTTTCAGAATGATAAATGAGCATTGGCTACAACTGAAAGTCACCAGCTGCAGTGGCCCCTAACAAGAGAGTCAGCCTGTCCTTTGAAGCTTTGAGGCCAGGCACTGCCTTCTCCTCTCTAGCTATGGAATTCCTAGATGCATCTTCTTCCAATAGAAGGCTGTTTCATCTACCTTGAAAATCTGCTGTTTAGTGTAGCCACCTTCATGAATGATCTGAGCTAGATCTCCTGGATAACTTGCTGCAGCTTCTACATCAGCACTGGCTGCTTCATGCTGCACGTTTAGGTTATGGGGGTGGCTTCCTCCCTCAAACCTAATGAACCAAACTCAGCTGGCCTCAGACTTCTCCTCTGCAGCTTCCTCACCTTTCTCAGCCTTCGTAGTATTAAAGAGAGTTAGGGCCTTGCTCTGGATTAGCCTTGGCTTAGGGGGATGTTGTGGCTGGTTTGATCTTCTATCCAGACTGCTAAAACTTCCTCTGTATCAGCTATAAGGCTGTTCTGCTTTCTTATCATTTGTGCGTTCAATGGACTTTTCATTTCCTTCAGGAACTTTTCCCTTGCATTTACAACTTGGCTAACTGGTGCAAGAAGTCTAACTTTCAGCCCGTCTTGGCTTTTGACGTCCTCACTAAGCTTAGTCATTTCTAGTTTTTGACTTAAAGTGAGAGACGTGTGACTCTTCCTTTGACTTAAAAGCTTAGAAGCCATTGTAGGATTATTAATTGGTCTAATTTAAATATTGCTGTGTCTTAGGGAATAGGGAGGCCTGAGGAGAGGGAAAGAGATGGGGGAACAGCCCATCGGTGGAGCAGTCAGAACACACAACGTTCATCAATGAAGTTCACCATCTATGTGGGCATGGTTCACAGCGCCCTCAAACAGTTCCAACGGCAACATCACAGATCACCATCACAAATACAATAATGAAAAATTGTGACACAGAGACACGAAATAAGCAAATGCTGTTGGAAAAATGGCTCTGATGTGATAGACTTGCTTGACACAAGCTTCCACAGACCTTCAATTTGTGAAAAACATGTTATCTGCAAAGAGCAATAAAACACAAGAAAATGAGGTATGCGCTTCGGTGAAAGTTTCTGGTGTCAAGCTTCACTGACTCCCTAGAATCCCCTCTCTCATTCCAGATGAGAGGTAGCACCAGAAAGAAATTAAGATAAAAAATCAGACAGGCGAAGGGTTAAATCCCAGTTCTGCCCAATAAAAGGCATGGGACTTCGAGCAATCTGCAAACTTCAATTGCCTTAACTGTGAAATGGAGATAATAATACCCAGATCATAGGGGGTTTTATAAAGATTAAGTAGAATATTAAATAGAACAATGCATATCAAAATCATAATCAAGAGAATGGGAGGAAACTTTGGGAACAGATGAGTGTGTTTCTGGCCTTGATGATCACCATGGTTTTCTAAATGTATTCCTATCTGCAAACTCATCGAATTGCATCCATTATATATGTACAGCTTTTGACATATCAGTCATGCCTCAATTAAGTGACTTAAAAATATCAATAAAGGGGAAGGGTGGAGCTCAGTGGTGGAGCCCGTGCCTCCCATGCATGGGGTCCTGGGCTCAATCCCCAGTACCTCCATTAAAAAAAAAATTAGTAAAACTTTGAATAGTGCATATAAAACACTTGGCACAGGGTCAGTCCGAAATATTTACTAATATAAATAGGCATTACTTTCGTAGTTTCCACCTTGAAAAAATAACTGATGTTTTATAAGGAACATAATAGAAGGAATTTCATTGCCCAACATTTTGATATTGAATTTGTCCCGAGGAATGTATCTCAAATGGAAAATCGTATCTTTATGGGGTAAATTAGGAGCCCCTACCCTCCTCATGGACTTATATGCCTATGATAGTGATATTTTTATCCTTCATTCCTCTGATGAACCTTGTATTTAAAGCTATTATTTTCTTAAACGCAAAAGCTTACTGCATATATTCATAAACACTCAAGGGGAAAAGCTCATCATGAAACCAGCTGCTTGGTTTGAAAAAAATACCTTTATAATATTTTCCCCCCCTTTCATTTTATAGAATTTTAAAATTACATGATCAAAATCTCTTCCAGAGAAAATTGCCCAAGATGAGAATCTTGCCGTCTATAGAGAAAAGATGAGTCCTGTAATGTGGTACAAGTAATTGCCATGAAGTTTAATGAAAATCTGTTCCAATACAGTGAAAATCAAAGAACAAGAAATATCTACCATGCCAGCAGCAGCAGGAAAAGGGAGAAAAGCCTACCATGTTTTATAAATAAATGTGAGGGGTTGAACTAATGGGCCTAAGAAAGGGAGGAAATAATTACAACTCCATGCATCAGAGAACGTTCTTTAATTAAGCAAAATGATAAACCTCCAGTCAGGACATAGTCTCACGTTCATAACAGTTTCCACTAAGAGGGAAGGGAGGAGCCAAAGTAATAACTGGACTGAGATAAATTAGTGTTTTCGTTTCTGGTGAGCTTCCCCACGCACATTAGTGTCGGCATCGGTAGACTTGGTTCTCTGTGTGCTTTTAAAAATGGGTAGGCTGAGCGGAGAAAAACATTTTATTCTCATTTCACATTCAACAGGCTAATTGCATTCCATGAACAGAAACAAATAACCTTCCTCCAAAGATTTTCAAATCTTTCCAAACAAAAGCTTCATTCCATGATGCACACAGCAGACACATTCAGAGTGGCTTCACCCCAAAGCTGGGTCGTTTCCAGCATGCTGAGAAGAAGGAGTGAAGGAGCCAGGCCTTCGGAGGCAGACAGGCTAGGCTCCCAGGGTTTGCCACTTGGCCACAGTGTGATCTTTGGCAATCTACTTGGACTTCTGAGTCTCTTTCTCCTTCTCTCTGAAAAAGGAGAAAAAGGATATTGTCTTACAATGGCAACCTCCCAAGGGTGGCATCCCCAAAGCCATCATAAGTAAAGATCAACTAAGTAAAAATAGTATGATAGCCCTGAAAACAAAGCTTAAAGCTAAATCCTCAAAGTCTGCCTTCTCATTTCCTGCATCCATCCCACATGAAACTAGATCACTGCTTCTAAGATGCTCCACAGAATGAGTCTTGGTTAGAAGACTTTGGTTGTTAAGATGCAGAAGTCCACTCAAACCAGCTAAACAAAAGTGTATTAGAAGGATGCTAGCTTATCTCTCAGAGCCCGTGAAAGATCAAAATTGGGAACTCGAAAACCACCAGCAAGCAACCCAGGCAGGTCTCTGGGTTCTTCCTTCTGCCTCTCTCTACATATGTCTTTGCACATTTGATGTTTTAAAATCCAAAGAGGACTCTTGGACACAAACTTTAGAATATAAACGTGAAAAATTATTTTCCTTGGATTTGACGGTTCTGTTCATTTCTAGAAACAGTGGCCACACATTGTAAGTAGGTAATTTGAATGCCTTCTACACAGAGTGATCCACCGTTCAGTATGACTGGTGGAGCGCTGTCCCAAAGCAAGCCCAGTTTTTGTTTCCCATTGCCCTCTTTAAATTCCCCCAAGTGGGGCTAGTTCTTCCCCTGCCCTGGGATTAAAATTGGGAAATGCAGTTACTTTTCTACTTATTCTGAGATAATATAGAGGAGTCTTTGGTCACTTGAAATCCCACAGCACAGTCACCAATCACCCTGTTCAGTCCCTGTGAAAATGAACCCTTCAGTCTTCATTTGAAGATCTTGTTCCCCTCCCCTGGGTCTGATCTGTTGCAAAGATTTCCCCCAACACCCCTGGAGGCTGCAAGGTTGAAGACTTGCTTACCCTTAGCAAGTGCTCCGTGATAGTTGACCTCCCAACCTGATTTGAAATCTAATCCCATAGCTGAAAGTGCTGGCCCCGTGGGTCCCTTGACCGGCTGCTGTGAAGGCGACTGCTCACTCCCCTGCCACTTTCTCCACCCGGGAGGATTGCCCTTGGCAGTTGGAGTGGCCTTGCTAGAGATGCCTGGGAGTTTCACTCCCTCACCCAGGGCGACAAAGGACTGTCTGATGTGACGATCCCAAAGCTCTGCTTCCTGGCCTCAGGGTGGGGTAGACTCTGGTGCTGTTCATGCTGCAAAGCTCCCCAAAGTTTCAAGCCAAGACTACGCTTCACCTGTAACCACATTCTTGCTGAATTCCCCCCTACCCTAGCCAGCTTTCTCTACTCCTTTACTGACTTTTCTTCTAAGGACTCACTAAACAACTCATACAAAAATCCCTGTGTCAGGCACTGTCCCTAGGGAATGCAGTCTAAGACAGCTACATGTTGTACCTTGGTTCCTCAGTCAAAGCTTTCGGTTAACACCTTGTTACACCGGACCCTGATGACCTTTATTATCCTAGTCCTCTCCCACCAGGACGATGAAGTTCCCCTGAACACTTTTTAATAGTCATAAGATGTTGCTTTGGCTGGAAAAAAAAAAAGCTTGCAGTTCTAGATCCTCCCTATCTTCTCTTTTGTCTCTGATTGCTTCCTGCCAAAAAAAAAAAGAGAGAGAGATCAATGTGGTTTTTCTTTTTTTTTTTTTCCTCCTTTTTAAAAATCATATATTGGGCTATCCAATACCTAACTCTGAACACCAGTATTTTCCAGTAAATCAGAAAGGAGGATTATCTGTCAGCTCCGAAAGGCAAATCAAACCAAGATGCACAAGCAGAAAAAAAAAATCAATTTTCTCCAGGTCATTCACCTACATCATTCCTTCAGAATAGAAACAAAGCAAAAGAATTGCTTTGTTCTTCCAGACAATCTGGCCCAAAGGAAGCAGAAGGGAAAAGATGAACTCGGAGTTGTCTGTACTTAAATAAAGCCTTCCTGTGAGTAAATAATGTGCATTAAAAGGTCACTCTTGATTCTTTTCACTTGGTTCTGACATAGAAAAATGTCTGATTGCCAAGAAGAGCATTTTGTCCTAGTGTGAATCCTGGCCCACAGAGAGGCAACATTAATCCAGGGGGCCTTGAGGGGCCAAGGCAGCCCCAGATGCCTCCCACCAAACCACAGGAAGAGAGATGGGCGGTCAGAAAGTCCTCAGTAATGCTCTAGCACAGAGGTCGGCCAGCTTTTTCTGTAAAGCACCAGATAGTGAATATTTTTGGCTTTGCAGGCTATACCATCTCTGTCACAACATGATCCTGCCAGTGTAGCTTGAAAGCAACCCTAGAAGATACTTAAAAGAATGGGCGTGGTCATGTTCTGTTAAGACTTTATTAATGGACCCAGATATTTGAATTTTATATAATTTTCAGATATCTCAAAAGATCCTTTTTTAAAAAATATTTTTCAACCATTTGGGAATATAAAAACTTTCTTAGCTTGTGGGCCACCTAGAAACAGAGCGGGCTAGATTTAGCCAAAGGGCTGTGGTTTGCCAACCCCTGCTCTACATCATAGGGTAGAATTTCTCTTCAGTTCATTCAGGACTGGATGTTGGTTGTTAAATTTGAAAAGTCAGTTAAAATAAGGAACCACAAAAATGATAATACTTATTTTTAATGAACAGCTTTTAATACATCAATATATGTGCACTTACAAATTCTTTCAGTATAGGGCCATGACTTTTTATTTTAGCAGAAGTTCTGCCTGTGAGACTTCAGATGGCCTTCCTTAGTACTTTGACTAATGTTTCTAGTTCAGTTTGGTCTTAAGTAGAATGAGAATTTAAAGCTCCTTGCAAATTTATTTAAGGTGCAGAATGCTTCTGATTTTTTACAAACCTCCCCAGTCTTTTATAGTTTTGCCCCTCCCCCACTTTTTGACAGCAAGTGTTTCAGAAACAGGTCTTTGCAAGCGTTTTTCCAAAGTATCCCACTCAGTTTCTTAGAACAGCAATTTTCTTCATTATTAAATTGCATAATTGTTATGACAAAGAAAAGTGGCATAAACAGGCGTAGAAGCAAATGCAGTGAGCACTTGATAAGCACAGAAGCTAATGGTGGAAACAGATGTGTGTGTGTGTGTGTGTGTGTAACTGAGACCAGCTTCCCAGGCACACGCATTCAATGGGCAATGCGCATCAATCGCTATTTTCCATAGAAGGAAGGTCACGGCCGTTAATCCAGCAGTCAGTTGAGTGGAGTATCCTGTGTTCTGACCATGCTCTTCTGGTGCTTGACCTGGATGTGGGGAGGAGAAATAGTGCCAGCATTTTACAGCTCTTTATTGCAAGAAGTTAGTGGAATTGCATTGCCCAGGGTTTAAAGTAAGAGCATGCCTCGCTCCCCTCAAAAGAAATATATTTGTCATTTTCTTCCTCGACAAAGAGAAAAGACCAATTCAAATAAGTTAGCCCATGATCTAAGGAGGTACATATTGAGTCTTCCCAGCAGGGATCAGTGCTCTACCGCAGTCATGGGTATGCTGTGCTTTGAATAGCAGTGGGAGTGAGTTTTATGGACGGAAATTAGTACAGCTGTTGAAGGAATGTCAAGCTGATTAGAGCATAATCATCATGAAAACATAGTCAAATGTAGTGGAATGAGCGAAAAGGGAATTCGGAGAGAAGAGAAACAAGAGTAGCCCCAACAAAAGAATTGCCACGTTGCCCAAAACAAACATGTCATCTCTTTAGCAATCAAATTCCAATGCTTTTCTCTTCTGCAATGAGCACACTATTAGTGAAAAACTAATTGATGTATTTGAATTATTTGCACATATCTGCCTAGATCTCTCCAGTAGAATATGAGCATCCTTTGTAATTAATCCTTGTTTACTCTCTCCTCATGAAATAAAAGTACAAATTGCTTTTAGCCTCCATTTCAATGCATGTCACTCGTTCCTGCTGAACCTCAACAGCTCTCTGATGGATGCTCTGCCCATTCTTCACACTATCCTTAGTACCAGTGTCACCTGAGGTAACTGACAAGAAAAGGACCAACCCAGGCTTCTGATTGGGGCTTCAATTCTGATTTGATCCTTTGAGAAATTCTGATTTTCAATTTTGAGCTTTGGCCTGTTGTTACTCTGTAGACAAGTGCATGCTAGAATACCTATGGGCTATACTGAAAAATAACTCCTTTAGAACTAGCTGGGTGTGAGGAGAGGAGAGGAGAGGGGACGAATGCTCATATTTGATCTTACAACACGTTGAGCTATCATTATGCTCTGTGAGCTTCAGAGATGTTTAGAGCTATGTCCTGAGACATGTGACGTCACTGTTTCCCAGCTGATCTACTCTGTACTGGCTTCCCTTGACCAGTGAATACATCTTATTTCTCCCTTAGACCTTGGGCATTTCCTGGTACACCTGCTCTCAATTTCTCTCTCCCTCTCCTCCCCCCTCGCCCCTCCAGGCAACACTCCAACTTGCATGTGTTACACCCACAGACTGGAAATTCAGGCCATCCAAATGCAGAAGACTTCTCTTGGCTCTAGAAACGGAGTAGTTTCTCAGCCCTTCCTGAACTGTCTTTCATTTCTGGGGCTGGAGTCTGACTTCAGTCCTCGGGTATCTGAAGCTCTCCCAGGCAAGAGTCGGACCCCACCCCCACATCTCCCAGCACCAGGGGACACAGTTCAAGCTGTATCAGTGCTTTCCTTCGTGGCCCCCTGACAGGGATGGGACTAGCATGTAGCCCCTCTCCACCCCACCTCTAAAGGGAGCAAGAACCCTCAGTTTTGCAACAGTCCTCTTATGGAAGATAAATTGCTTCAGCAATCTCCTTTACAGAGTCCTCTCTCTGATGCCTTTTTATAGCCTTGATATGGCTGAGGGGTCCAGGAGTCCTGGAACAAAATCTTGGACTCAGTTCCTTTAAAATCACTTATGATGATTTGGCTGACTCATTTTGGACTTTCATCTCTATTGTAATTTCTTGTCTGGCCTGAAACTTCAGTCTTAACATAGTCATGCATGCAAAGTGCCATCATCCAGAGATAATCGCTAAAAACGTTTGGCTAGATATCCTTTTATATATGTAAAGTATCTTTTTCGTAACAAAATGAGATTATTTTGTAACCTGAACTTTTTTCAATTAACAGTATATTCTGCGCATCTTTCCATGTCAATAAATCTCTACATCAACATGCTAAATGGTTAAAAGCTATTCCATTGTATGGAAGCTACCATTATTTAATCAATTCTTTCTGGACATAGATTGAGGCTGTTTCTTCTTTCTATTTTGATAAATGATCCTGTGAAAGACATCTTTATTTATACACTTCAGTCCATTCAATTACTTAACTAATATTTGTTGAGCACTTATTAGAAAAGAATCCTATGATTTCTTTGGGATAAATTTCTAGACGTGGAGTAGCAGAGTCAAAATGCATGCGTATTTTGAAACATTTGGTATATATTTCCAAGTTTCCTGCAGATATGTGTGTTTGTTTACATGTTTATCTAAGTGAAAGAGAGTGTATTTAGTCCCTGGAAAAGAAAATGTTTCTTTGGGGAAACTTCACTTTTTGATTTGTAATACATTTTTGCTTTATATGTCTTATATTTTCATTAATAAATAGGTTTTCTTCTAATGTAATACATTTAACACAAGTCATAAATGTATTTACTGTAGCTCCAACAAATGATTGAACTGGCCTTCTTTTATTCTAATTTTAGACTTGCATTAGAAATTGCCAAAAAAAAAATAGAATCTCCTTACATCCCTCTGGTTTTCCAAATGTTCACATCTTACCGTAGCACAGTGATCAAGAACGGGAAAGCTATATTAGAATATTAACTAAACTGCAGAACTTATTCAAGTTTTCCCAGTTATTCGCCTAAGGTACTTCTTCTATTCCAGAAACTTACCCACGATTCCACTTTGTATGTATGTAACATTTCCCTCGGTCTCCTCCAGTCTGTAACCGTTCTTTAGTTTCTTCCTGTCTTTCACGACACTGGAACTTTTGAAAAGTACTGATTGGTTATTCTGTAGACTGTTTCTCACTGAGGGTTTGTCTGATGTTTCTAACAGCTGAATTGAAGTTACACATCTTTGGCCGGAGTGCATCCTATCAAGGGGCTCATGATGTTGATATGTCTTGTTACTCATGATGTTTACCTTGATCTCTGGGAAATGCCATTTTAATGCTGCAGGAGGAGAGTGGTAATAGTGTTGCTGGGGCATCAGACATATATTAGGCGCACTGCCTTTGTTCTCTCTGTAATCCTTCTAAAGACTGTAAAGTAAGTCTCGTTCTCCCCACTTTATTGAGTCACGTAACTCACTCCAAGTCATAAAAGATTTGTCTGACTCCAAAGCCAGGGCTTTCCCAGCACAGGATAAGCATTTCTCCAATATGGGAAACCATTAACAGCGAACCCAGCCCACTGGGATGTGAGTTGCTACCCTTCAAGAATTTGATTCTCAACTTAGTGTTCATCAAGGTAGAAGTATATAGACTCATATCTTGAGAAACAGTCTTCTGTTATTGATTAACAAAGTCAAATGTTTAGTGATCAAAAGTGATGGCAAACTCCTCCATCTGACAGCACATTGTAGTGCCTCTGATCTCTCTGCAAGATTTCTGATGTTATTTCCTTTCAGGTTATTGTAATATCAAAACCACAAGACAAGCACAAAATAATTTCCTAAATTGAAAACTGTGAGATATTGTTTTTCACTCAGTCGTATGTAGACAACACTTGCATCAGACTGATTGTCTGAAAGCCCGTGATGGATTTCTCTCTTTAGATAATTGGTTTTCCTGGGAAAGAGAACAGGCGAAGCCTAACACCTGCGTGGCACTTCTCATTTGGGGTAATTCATGCCTGCGCCCTGTGAATGTCCCTGTAGTACCATTTAAGGGGTTAACCTGATCTGAGATGCTGACTGAGTGTGAAAGAAGAAACAAAAAGTTGAACCCTTGAAGAAAAGCAAAATGAGACAATGCGCGGAAAGTGTTCAGCCTTGTGCCTGGTACGCCGTGAACATGCTGTAAATTTCAGCTCTTCTTGCTGCCACTGAAGCTGTCCTAGATGTCACTGTTGTTTAACCTAGGGAAGGGAATGTGTGTCTGGCTCATCCCCTGCTCTATGAGGCAAAATATTAGACTGCTGTAAATTTAGAAAGGAAGAGGGCTGGTCCCTGGCCAGTTTGGCAGCCGTTTGTCTTCCGTAAGTATGCTCGTGCTATTCCATTGCAACAGCTTCTAAACTCGCCATTTTGAACCCATTTGGGAGCAAGTTTTGGAGCTAAATCAAGGCCATGTGGCAAAGAGTCAGTCAACCACTTTTGCAGTCACTTCCTTTGGGCTCCCCATCTGAGAGAGTGGCTTCAGTGTAAGTGATCATAGGGCAGAGTTTCTCAGCCTCAGCGCTACTGATATGCAGTGCCTGATGTTTTTGGTCTTGGAGGGGGGGTGCTGTGCATTACAGCATGTTAAGCAGCATCCTTCCCCTTCCCCCATGAGATGCCATTAGCAGCCCACCCCAGCTGCGACAAAAGCAGCCCAAATCGTCTGCAGACATTGCCGAGTGAATCCAGGGAGGGGGGACGGGGATCACTCCCATTTAGAACCATTGCTAAAAGGGAATGAGTAATTCCATAATCCAGATAAGTTATCATAAATTCAAACTGAATATAGTTCCCCATGCTGTACAGGACACAAAAACTAACACAACATCATAAAGCAAATGAAAAATAAATAAATAAATTCAAATTGGAGGTATTGGGGAGATGGGAAACAATATTTATTGAGCGATAAGTGCTTTGACAGTTATGACCTCATCTACTTCATGTAATTTTCACAATAGTTATAGAGATAGTTTTACTCCCCATTCATGGACGGGGAAACAGAGGCTCATAGGAATCAGGCGATTTGCCCAATTGCCCACGTAACTGTTCTGTGATGAGAGGGAGCTGACAGCAAAGCCCATGCTCCTATCATGCCTTCAAGATCCTCAGTTCAAATAGAGAACGCTCTGCCTCATCATACAGTTTCTTCTGCCAAGGAATGGGAGAATTACATTTACCAAGAACAAATGGTTATTAAGTTATGGTCTCTCACGATAAAATCCACCAGTCTTCGTTTTGCTTCATGAAGCTGTGGCTGGGGCCTCAGTTAAACTACTTTTATCCTTTACCAATTAGCTTCCTATTTGGGCTTGCCAATAGGGGGCGCTACAGAGAAAGGTTGATAGGTGGGAGGAGGCGAGAGGGAGTTTCTTCTGCTTATTAGCCAGCTATTCCTGATCCAGCTGATTCAGGGACTGCCACTGCTGAGCGCCTAAACTAACAGCAGAAACCAGCACAAAGTCTCAAATATGGCAACATTCTTCCAGGGGACCAAACAGCCACCTGGTGGCAGGTTAATTACCCTGGATCCCTTCTGTCGCCCATGGAGTAGTGTTCCCTCTTAACTTGAGCAGACATGCTTTCTGGATATTGATTTGCCTTCCCTGCCAATAGCATTTGTGCCAGCACCACCATCTGTGCACACACGGAATGCTTTATTCGCCACCATGATGTCCACAAGTCATTGCCTCTGACAGAAAGCTGTTTACGGGGAAAAAAAAGTGTAGTAATGAGTGCATGGCCATGGAGTTCTCTGTTCTTACCACATACCCTGTCACCCAAAAGCAGCTGGTCTAATAGAAGGAAGGAAAGTCCAACGAAAGGTTTAGTTGTGACTAGTTGGGAGATACAGAAAAGATTGGGAACTATTATGGGAGGTAGAATATGCTTTGAATCAGCAACCATATCTAAGTCTCACTCCCATAGGCAGAAATCATGAGCCCAGGAATCAAAGAGTGGATGTGGGAGTGGCTCCTCTCACCATTACACCTAATATCCTACTCACAGAATGTCTGATTTTAAGCCCATTGCTTGGGTTCTGCTGGTTTGGAAGACTTAATTCCAAGCAGGGGGCACAACCATGATTTCACTGAATTGGAAGTTGAGACTGGCACTGGCCATTTTGGACTCCCGATGACCCTGAATCCAAAGGCAAAGAAGGGTGGAGGTCTGTCCTGGGTGAGATAAAGGATTCGGATTACCAAGGGGAGATTGAGTTGCAGCTACTCAGTGGGGCCAGAGAAGATTACATCTGGAACCCAAGGGCCTCTCTGAGAATCCTTCTGGTGCTTGCTATGTCCAAGAGTAATGGTAACAGCACCCCGCCCCACCCCTCCCCAAAATAAACAGACAGAACCACTCACCCAGGTAAAAGAAAAGCAACTGGGTTGCTCAGGGGGAAAGGGAATATGAAATGGTATTGGCAGAAGGAAGTTCTCAGTGTCAGCAGTGGCATTGTGAACAGC
Source organism: Vicugna pacos (assembly GCF_048564905.1). NCBI lineage: Eukaryota > Metazoa > Chordata > Mammalia > Artiodactyla > Camelidae > Vicugna > Vicugna pacos. The sequence goes on along the minus strand of NC_133023.1, from coordinate 10,152,191 downwards.
TGTAGGACTTCAGCTGCAGAAATGAAGCCTTCAGTTGTATTTTCTTCCTTGCCTCCGTAACTGTGTATATGCATTTATGTGTGTGTGTATAATACTAGTTCCCTCTTATCTCTCTTTTCCTTTTCCCTTTTTATTTTGTATAAGTATTGTCAGTGGTAGTCAACTTCAAATTTTAGTCCCTTTCTTTACTTTGAAGTAATTTTAGATTCACTTATTGCACTTATTCACTTCACAAATTGCAAAATTTGTCATAATTTGGCCTTTAGCTTACAGAATATTCAAGTGTGATTGTGACTAAACTCAAAGAGTGATAAAATTCTCTAGAAAGAGAAATAGTGACTGCCAGCCAGAGCGTTGGGACTTCGTCTTTCCCCATTTTGAAGAGAAGATGAGAGCATCTTTGTTCAGGCAAAGGATAGTTGTATCTTGTTAGGCAGAATCATAAACTGGCTAATTTGGTTGCATGAAAGTGAAAATATGTGTAAAAGAGTGTGCATGGATCCTGAGGTACCAAAGGAGTCTGTCAGTTATTAGGCCACTGACAACTCAAAGCCACTCTTCTAATAGACCCCGCTTTGGGACTGGAGCGCAGCAAACTACATTTCCCCTTTGCCAGCTGGCTTTCTGTGAAGTTCAGACGATAGGGGGAGCCAGACAGAGATTAAAGAGCTAGGGGAGAGACAAAGAGTAATTTACTTCTTGCTGTTTCTTTAAGTGTCATCCCAACAGCAGTAGATCTCTATCCCAGAAGTGTGGTTGATTCTAGCCTCCACCTTTTTTTTCCATCCCCCAACTAGCTTTATCGTATGACGTCAGAGGTACTGGAGGAGTCAGTGGTCTGAGCCCTGGATCCATCGAGCTCTCTTCCAAGCTTCTTTCTTTAAAAAACAGCTTTATTGAGATAGAACTCACATACCATTAAATTTACCCATTTAAGGTGTACAGTTCGTTGGTTTTTAGGATATTCACGGAGTTGTGTAGCCAAGCACACAATCTAATTTTAGAACATTTTCACCATCCCCCAAAGAAACCCACGACCCATTAGTAGTCACTGTCCACCCCTCCTCCAGCCCTAAGCAACCATCAATCTACTCATTGCCTCTACAGATTGCCTATTTAGGACATTTACAGTAAATCAACTCATATAACTTGTGGCTTTTTGTGACTGGCTTCTTTCACTTAGCATAACTGTTTTATGTTTATTCACGAGGTAGCATGTTCTTCATTCCTTGGGGCTGAATGGTATTCCACTGTATGGATAGACCGCGTTTTGTTTAGCCATTTATCAATTGATAGACATTTAGGTTGTTTCTACTTTTTCGGCTGTTGTGAATACTTCTACTACGAACATTTGTGTACAAGTTTTCTGTAGACCTATGTTTCCATTTCTTTTGAGAATATAGCTAAAAGTGGAATTACTGGGTTGTATATTTTCCAAGCTTCTTAATGTTGATAATCTCGGTCTCTTTATTTTATTCCCCAAACCCCAGGAGTAGCAGCTCCATCCTGCAGTCATAACCCCTAGATTACCACACTGTTCGCTTTTCAGTCTTGCTAATGTCCAGTGACTGTGTGATCAGCCCCCTGCATTAAGTTTCTTCAGTTGAAGTTCCTAGTATTGTTTCTGTTTTTTGGACTAGACCCTAGATAATGCAGTCATATGAAGCATTTATAATCAGCTTATCCATCTTCACTGAGTAAGGAATAGAGATTTCTTTAACTGCCACAGGTGATATAGAAATAATTCTCACACAAGGAAAGCTGTTAAACATAAGCATGTATCCCGTAAGTCAGTAACGTAATTTAATTGGAATCCACTGGATGAGTCACCACCCTGAGATTTTAAGCATCTGTCTGAAATGGTTTAAGGCTAATTACTACTTAAATCCTATAAGAAAACCCATTCCTTCATTTCTTCCTTCCTTCACTCATTCATTCATTTAAGAATCATTTATTTATGACTCCATTTGTGCTAGGTACTCTTCTAGGTCCTGGTGATATCATAGTGAATAAAACAGACAAAAATCTTAATTTTCATAGAATTTTTATTTTCGTGGAAGAGAGATGGCAAACAAATGAGTGTAAATGTGTCAGATGGTGAATAGTGACATGGAGAAATGTAAGGAACGGAAGGAAGATAGGGAGGGCTGGGCTGGGGGTGCATTTTTAAATGGGCTAGTCAGGAAAGATTTCACTATAAAGATGATAGTTCAACAGACTCCTAGTGGAGATGAAGGAGAAATCATGTGGCTACGTGGGGGAAAAGAGTGTTCCAGGCAGAGCTAACAGCAAGACTTCGCTCTCAGGGCCTTGAGTTGGAAGGATGCCTGGATTGTTCAAGAAACAGGAAGGAGGCCAATCTGGCTGGACTTGAAACCAGGGGGAGAGCTGTGAGAGAGAATGTTTGAGAGATGGTCAATGAAGGGTCCATCCTGTAGGGCTTTGTATGTCATTAGAAGGACCATGGCTTTTATCATGAGTGGGACAGGAAGCCAGCAGAAGGATTTTAACAGGGGAATGATACGACTTGACTTACATTTTAGCAAGACTACTCTAGCTTCTGTGGTTGAGAATGAATTTTGGTAGTGCAGTTAGAAGGCAGTAATCTGACAGAGAATATAGTGAATGCTGTGGGGAAATAAAGGTCATTGGATTCTGTATTCATTGACAAGGGTGCAACTTGTTCCACCATAGATGGTCAGGGAGGCGCTTCTCTATATAGCCAGTCTAGGCATGTGTGAGATGAGAGAGAAGCCAAAGATGGCTCCCAGAATTTTAGTCTGAGCAACTGGAAGGAAGAAAGATGGTCAAAGGGGTAGGTTTTCAGGAGAAATCATGAAGTCAGTCTTGCTTATGCTGACTTTGACGTGTCTGTTAGAAATCTAAATGGAGATGTCAAGAAGTCAGCTGAATGTACAAATCTGAAGTTCAGGGGAAAATCAAAACAGGAGATACGAGCTTGGAAATTCTTGATGTAAATGTAATATTTATAGCCAGGAAAATAATTTAGAAGATCAAGTGAGGATTTTTTGTAGAAAAAAGAACAGAATCAAGGACTGAGGTGTGGGGCAGCCAGACCTTCTGAGTTCAAGAAGATGAGAAAAACCCAATAAAAAAGACTGAGAATGAGTGGCTATTGAGATGGAGGAAATTCAGGAGTATGAGGTGTCCTAGAAACCAAGTGAAAAAAATTTCAAGAAGGGTATGATTGATATTGTGACAACTTCTATGCCAGGGTCTCATGACACTAAGGGTGTATTGAAACATACGTGGAGCAGTTGGATTTCTGTTCTGTGTTAATTTGTAAGAATTTGCTATATGTACGTATGGCATAAAATAAGTCAATTACTCATTTCCTGAATAGATATTATAACTCAAATCAATTCCTATGTTCCCACGGTTATTTCATAGATGATTGTTATCATCCTGCTCTGGTAAAAGATTTTGGTCATTTGTCTTCAACAAATGGTTCTACGTCAAACTTTGTATGGTTTTCTCAATTGTATCTTGAAGAAAATTATCAGGAACAGATAGAAATGAGATGTATCAATTGGACGGCTAGGCTATTCTGTGGTAACCAAAACACTCTGTGGCTTTACCAAGGTGTATTTTGCCCTCGTTAAAAATCCAACACAGGTGGCATACATGGTGGTGGAGACTTGTAGCTGCATCATCTGGAACATGTGGCTTCCAAGGGTTCAACAGCAGGGGAAGAGAAGATTGAATCATTGGGTGGATGCTTTTAAGGACTTGGTTAGGGAATGGCTTATTTAGCTTCCACCAACATCCCAGTGGACAGAACCCAGTTATGTGTTCTCAGCTATGAAGAAGCCAGGAAAATGAGTCTTCCTGTCTGCCCAGAAAGAGGAAAATAAAACAGTTTGGTGAACAGATAGTTTTATCTCTGCTACAGTTTTGGAGAATAAGGAAAAGAAAGATGTCGATCAAATCAGTTTCTTTATGAAGATTTCTGATTGTTTTGCTTTAGAACTGAGCCTTGTATATTTCTTTCTGGTGAATTCCCTTCCTTCTTTCTAAAGAACTTGAGGAAAACGTTTACTCCCTTTTCAAAACCAGGGGACTTGAAGAGACTTAAGAAGAAGTCTGACATCATTTAAACATACTCGAGTTTTTTGAGCAAAAGTATCTTTCTATGTAAATCTACATAGGCTTATGTAAATTATTTATGGTTTTACATATCTGTGAACACAGTCAGATATAGTCCAGGAAACTGCAACATAATGAGATAGGCTGAAAAAGGCAGGTGCAGAGAATGAGGTTTGTCCTCTGGGGTGCAGAAGGTGCTGGGAAGGTAGACGAGGGCTGGAGGGTAGAGTGCAACAGTGTGGGTGTGGTGATAACATACAGAATCATTGATGCCACCCAGCCAAGCAAGCAGCACTTGGCAGTCAGCACCGAGGGTATTTCAATAACCAGCACAGACTCCACAAAGAGCCCAAATTCAAACTGTAGGCGCCTAGAAGAAAGGTCAACAAGCAGGCAAACAGCCTCAGCTACAAAAGCACGCGTAGACAGCTCTCTGGTCTTTAGAAAAGGTGAGATCCCAGTCCTACAAAGACCTTTGAAGTGGGAAATACAGTAAAAGGGTTTGAATTAGAAAACCAAGTTATCTGCACAGGACATAAAGGAAAAGTTCTCAGCATTGACTACAGCTTAGAATTATCTGGGGGAAATTACTAGAGAACCCCTGTAGACCAATTAAATCATCTAGGAGTTGGACCTAGTTAACAGTGATTTTTTTAAGCTCTGTGGGCATTTCCAATGTCAAATCAAGGCTGAGAATAGATGAGTAGTGGGTAGGTTCTACATCTTTTATTTTTCTAGCTAAAGTCAGGACTGGCTTAGAGACTGGAGGTCTAGAAAACCCACAGGAGAATTTTTTTCAATGTCTGTAGGTCCTAGGAGCCCTTACTTAGCCGTGCATATGTACGTCGGTGTAAAACATACAATATTCATGGAAACTGGCATCCTATTTGGCAGCTGTTCGGTGGTCTGATTATACCTACAGAATCATTGAAATGGAAAAGAGTATTTGGAAGTTACAATAGTTTCTTCCCACTTTTGATTTCAATTTTAAAATCTCTAAACTATTCAAAATACTTTAAAACTTGTTATTCCACAGGGGGACTAAATAGCTGAGTGTTTCTAAAAGAGAGCAGCTTGTTGGTAATTAAGACATTCCATGTAAGGTAACAGGGAAGCCTTGGACTATAAAGTTTTGGCAGTGCTGACTTCTTAATAACGAGATCCAGCTGTAAGCCTCACTGTAGTCACAGCTGCTGTTCGTTCCTCATTATACCCAAGCCGTGGCTCCTGGTGCCTGGAGCAGTCAAATAAGACAAAGGGAAACAACATTACCAGCTTAAGTATTTATATCTTCCCTTTTTTTCACCTTCTGTTGACACTAGAGATACCATAAGCACATCGCCATGGAAACTGTAGCACCAGCCAAGACACTGTTGGGTTTTTCAGGACTCTACATGTGAGAGTGTAAGTAAGAATAGTGAGGATTTTACAAGTGTGGCCAAAGGAAATGAAATGGCCATTGGGTCTTGCTCTGACTAACGGTGTCAAATAACTTGCTTCTACCAGTATCCTGAAAGAAATTAATCTACGTACAGAAAGAAAGGCCACTATATCAATGACAAATTATCCATGGTAGCCTTATAGTAGTTAAGGCTTGGCACAGTCTGAACTGAATGATAGTTAGGCTGGCTAAGAAGGATGATAATTCTTTCCTTCCTTTCTTCATTGGCTTATGTATTTATTCCTTCAACAAATATTTTTTGACCATCCCTGCATGCCAGGCATATACCAGGTGCTGGACACACAAAGATGACTAAGACACCAGTGTCTTCTTATAGATCATGCTACTCCAAACCAATGCATGCATCAGGGCCTGATTTGTATATGTACACTTGCTTCCTACTTTTAAAAGTTAATATGTGAAAATCTAAATTTAGGAAAAATAAATAAGGAAGTGATGTTTCTGGTTTCCAAAAAACTTCCATGAAATAATTCACCTCTGGGTTCTTTCAAATAGTAAATCCCTTTAGGGCATTTAAGAGTTATTGATGGTTGATCATTTGATTGAGGGATTACACAGTCTAACGCAGTATGTAGTTCTCAACCCTGGTTGCACATTCGAATCACTTTAAGGAGCCTCTGAAACATAGTAATGCTCAGGCCCCATTTCAAACCAACTGCACAACAATCTCTGGAAGTTGGAATCGGGCCTCAGTATTTTTTAGCCTTTCTGGGCTCAATCTAAATGTGTATCTGGGGTTGAGAATCACTGCACTAAACCAAGAGTGGTCTAATTCCTACCAGCCACTTGTTTCTGTTAATAAAGCTTTATTAGAACACAGCCATTTCCACATATATTGTCTGTGGCTGCTCTCACACAACAAAGGCAGAGCTGAGGACCTGCAGCAACTGCATCGCTGAGCAGCGTGACAGGGACCATAGGGCCCACAGAGCTGAAAATACTTACTATCTGGCTCCTTACAGCAAACAGATTGGTGATCCCTGGACTGAAGAAAGGAGAGACACAGAAAGCTCAAAATGTCGAGCATTCAATTGTCTGCAGCTTTTTTTTTTCAAGCATATAGATAACGCAGCTATTGAAATTATTCTGACGGTCGGTGGAAACAATTTATTCCACTTAATACAATTTGATTTACATGCAATTTTTCAGAAGTATGCTCTTAAATGGGGCACCGTTAAGCCCCTGGACTTTCAGCTTTAAAGCCGCGGCGGTGGTGCCGGAGCTGGCCGTCCGCAAACCACATTTCAGCTGGCCGGCAGCGCTGCATTAGGCCCTGCCAACAGGCGGCGGAGAGGAACATTTCAAAAGCGGAGGAGGACGAAGAGATGGGCTCCTTCCCGTTTGCTTTTATTTCTGTCCGCATCATCCTGGCCATGCTTCTTTATCCTCGCCATGGCAGTTCATTCCAGTAGCAACAGCTGAGTCCACTTTAAAACTTTGCTGACCCTCTCAGAACCAACCTCACAGAGTACCCTTGGAGACATCATCACTCACAGGCAAAGTCCTTTTCTTCGAGTTTTAGGTCCCAACCCCATGCACCTCTTCTCCCAGCTCCAGAGACCAACACCAGCAGAGCACTGCCATCTCCCCAGAGGCCTCCAGTTGCTACCTCCAGGATGCGTGCTTCCTTTTTGCCTTTTATTTTTCCAGTGCCTGGGGTATTGTTTACATTGAATTCTCTCTGTTAATATTACTGGTGTGGTTTCCATCTCGTGTGTGAGAGAGTGCTACTGCCTACTATAGGGATCATAAATTATCATTGCACCCTGTATTCTGTAAAGCTTGATGGATTCAGACTGTTGTGTGGGAAATGGAAGGCAAAATTTGAAGACATTATGCTCTCTCTAATATAATCTACCTACATATTCATTAATAATGTCTTATTTATGCACTGCATAAAAGAATGGGCTTTGTCACTGTGCATAATATGGTTCGTGACTTCTGAGGAAATGCCTCTTTCACTCTTGTTGGGAATTCATGAATAAGAATTCACTGCATGTTTATAACGGTATATGCTGCAAAGATGCGATTTGGTGCCTCTAGGGGATATCCCACCCCAGCCCGGTCATCCCTAAAAGATAAGGGTCAGGTAGAACATGGGTAAATCAGATAACTTCTATCCATTCACTGAACCCAAAATGTAATCGGTCACTTCATCTTTGTAAATAGGCTGAAAGCTGGAATTTGTTAAGATGGTGTTAGAGCCAAGAAAGGGACAAGTGAACTAGGGACAAGCTCATCTGTGGCTTCTGTTCGGTCCATGATTTGTTCTCTCACATGAATCTTCTAAGCTGATTTAGATGGACTAGTTTATTTTCATTTCTTAGTTAAGTTTTCTTTTAGGAAATGGCTCCTTTACTACCCTTAAATACAAAGAAAAAAGGGGCCAATTAAACCCTGGATTTGTAGAATAGATAACAGGTCAGCAAATGACAGTCCACAGGCCAGATCTGGCTTGCCACCTTTTTTTGTAAATAAAGTTTTATTGGAATACAACCAAGCCCATTTGTTTACATATTGTCTATGGCTGCTTTCACTAAAACAGTGAAATTGAGTAGTTACATGTGAGACTGCATGGCCCACAAAGCCAGAAATAGTGATTCTCTGGTCTTCTACAGAATTTTACTGACCTCTGACGGAGAGGAAGAGCGACTGTCACCATAGTGGTATGTGCCAACCACTGGGGTGTCAGCCACAGGGCTCGGGGGAAACTCTGGTTCTCACGCTTTCCTTGGCAATTATGTGCTCAAACTAGAATGCCCTGCCAGCCCCCGTGTACCTATCAACCCCCTACTCCGCTGCTAAGCGCCTGTATACAATTTCTCTGTGTCATTCAAACTTCCCTGACTGTGCTTGGTGTCATGCCTGTCCCCTCCGCTATCCATTTGTCTCCAACTGAATTCTTAGGCTCTTTCAGAAATTGCATGGAGTGTTATTCATCCATCTCTTAAAATACACCTGGCGAGGGCCTTGCACAGAGCAGCTAATTAGTAATTATGGTTTCACTGATCAACACTATCCAGAGGGACCCATAAAGCTGTCTCGGGCACCAAGGCATGTGTTTACTTTAGAAAAGGGTACCCGAGTTGTCATCACCTGCTATTGTTCGTGTCCTGTACGTCAGGAACTGCCTTCAAGCCACCATCACCAAAACAGATCAGGTGATTATTAGATAAAAGGCTGGGCCATGTGAAAATGAAGAATAGGGGAGAAAGTTATTCATCTTGGTAACCCTCATATTCCCTTGTAATTCCTGCTTATATTAAGCATAATGGTATATATGCTAAAAGAAATAAGCTGGACTGATAGATGAGATAGGTAGATGGATGGATGGATGGATGGGTGGGTGGATAGATAAACAGACAGATAGATGGTTGAAAATTTTTTAAGGTCCTAAAACAGCCTAAAGACTATATTTCTTCTCCCAGACGATTTCTGTTTTATTAAGAATTTTCTCCTGAATAACACAATATAATCTATCTTTTTTTTTATTTTTGTTGATTTTTTGGGGTAGACAATTTGTCTATGACATAGATGTCAATATAATCTACCTTAAGCGCAATGATTTCAGATAGCATTCATGCTGAGATTTAAAAGCAAGCACAACATACAAGAAATGTATTTAGAAAAACTTCATCTGCTCAAAAGCTAAGAAGAACAAACAATGCAGAGCAAAGAAGGGAAAGATATAATTTATGCACTTTTCTAAGTAGAGGGAATCTTGAAATGCCAAGTAATAATCCTATTAAACGACAAACATGAGTGACTCTTTCAAGTAGTAATCCATGCGACTGGAGTGCCACCAGGACAACGGGGAGCAGCAGCCCTCGACGTGCCCTGCCACTCCACTGAGGCTTCTTTTGTGGCCTCTTGTATTTTCCCTTCTGTAACCCGATAAGATTTGTTTCCTTCAAAAGCTTATCAACCATCTCTTGAGTCACACTGCCTGGAGTGTGCTGATTGCCAGAGGTTCAATGCCCTAAGGCTCTTGTGAAAACAAATACAGGCAGGGGCCTCTATGATATTTTTTTCTACAGGCTCAATTAAATACCAGAGTGATAGAAAAATGAGAGAGTGAGAAGTGAGGGTATTGGGAGTCCTTTTTTAAATAAGATGTTCTTTGTCTTAAAAGTCATTTTACCGTGTCTGTCCAAGGAGTGCTTGGTTTGTAATAAGCTTTCAGTAAATATTTAGCCTATAAATTAAATAATATTCAAATATGATTGTTTGTGTGCATATTTATATATATTTATTTCTATATATTTACATAAATTTATAAATTTATGTATTTTATAAATTTTTAATAAATTTGTATATTTATAGATATGTTTATAAATTTATAGCTATTTACACAAATTTAAATTTGTGTATTTATCTATAAATATATTTATATAAATATCACATAGATTGTGTTAACAAGAGTTATAGGGCCAACCATACTGCCCGCAGAGTGTTTGGTGTCCAGTATACAATGAAATAAGGAAGTTCAAGATTACTCAAAAATTTGTAGCCTGAAATTCTGAGATGGATAATTCAGTCCTTTTTGGTAATGAGAGGTCCATCAGAACATCACTTCCATGAAATCAGGGACGATACGATGCCTTGTTCGCAGGTGTATTCACAGTCAAAGTCACAGTGGCTGGCATAAAGGGACTCAACTATTTGTTGTATCAATAAATGGAAAGCATTACCCTCTCCAGGCAAATGACCTTGGGACGTTGACCCATGAGAATCTTAGCCCTTCATGATGAGTTTTTCAGATTACCTTTATTCCTAAAAGATCTATCTGGTCATCATTAAAAGCCAGGGAAGGAAAAGGGGGGAGGGGTTAGAGCTGCTGAGGACTGCTCCACACCTGCCCTCCTCCCTGATGTTAAGGAAAGTTATACCATTATCTTCTTTTGGAGATTTTTCAGAATCAGTATAGGTGAACAATCCCTAAAAAAAGTGAAGTAGCCCAACCAGGGGGAGTGACATTTGTCACTAGTGATCGTCCCCAACACAGGTAAAGGCAGCTAGCAGCTGAGATCCCCACGAATGGTAACCAATACTTGAAATGAGAAGCTCCAAATGAGTCTCTTAGCTCAGCGAGCTGAATGAAAACAAGGTCGGGAAGAGAGGGTGACATTCCTCTGTTCTGTACACATTATGCTGGCTGTTGGAGAGCTCCCCATTTTTATAATCAATGTTCCTTCAAGGGATGTCTTTGTCATACAAAATGGTCTTCGATCTTGGGGACTAAGGAAATGCTTCTGATAAATTTAATCTAGTTAAAACACAGGCACCATTTATCACAAATAGGATATGAAAGAGAAATAGATCTGTGTAATTTTACCTTTGGAGGCTCTGGCTTCAGGACAAAAAAGCTCACAACTTCTTCTGGCCCTCACCCTTGACTGCACGTTGGAATCACCTGGGTCCCACCCCCAGAGTTTCTGAAGTAGTTGGTCTGGAGTGTGGCATGAGCATCAAGATTTTTTGAAGCCCCTCGGGCGACTCTATTGTGCAGCCAAATAGGGGGACCAACCATCCCAGTTTGCCCAGGTCTGAGGGGATTCCCAGGATGCGAGACTTTCAGTGCTAAAGCCAGGATAGTCCAAGGCAGACTAGGACAAACTGGTCACCCTAACCGCTGCTCTAAGAAGCGTGTGTTTGATGAGGTTTGATGGAGATATGAAGGAAGGGGAGCAGCACATGTGTTTTAGCCATGGCAGGGTTGGCTGCAGAGCCAATTACTTACCACAGAGTCACAGAAGGTATCGAAAATAGATTTGTGTCAGATGGCATGTTCTGAATTTTATCATGTACGATTTCTTGGAAGGGCCAATACTTTTCATATTTCCTTCTTCCTCTGACTTTTGCAAGTATGATCTCATTCCTGAATGAAAATCTTGTTCCTGAAAAGAAATCTTCCACAGCAGCTGGATTCCCTCCCATAAGCCTGTGCTTTGGGAAGGCCAGCCCCTTCCTTTCCATTAGGTCAATGGTAATCGATAGTTGCCAATACTGGCCAACATTTCAGTCAGAGCAACTTCACTGTATCCCTCCTTTATAAATGTGTCTGATCCAGATTCTGACAAACTTTAAAGGCAATTAGGTAATGACAGTGATATAGGAAAAATGGGGCACGAGAGGATGGCCATGTCTCAGGTCCCAGGTGAGTCCCTGGGATGCGCCCCATCAGGTGTGGGTCCTTGGCTTCACACAGGAAAGAATTCAAGAGCAAGCCATAGTAGAGTGAAGGTAGATTGATTCAGAGAGATACATACTCCATAGACAGAGTGCAGGCTGTCTCAGAAGGCAAGAGACAGCAACGGAGTGACTTAGGAAATACACATTCCAAAGGCAGAATGCAGGCCATCTCAAGAAGGGAGAGGTGAGAGGTGGCAGCCTCAGAGAATGGGGTTGTCTAAGAGTGAGATCTGCCACGAGGTATGGGGGTTGCTAGCTTCTATGGGCTCGGTAACTTCATATGCTAACAAGTGGGTGGATGATTCCAGCTACTTTGGGGAAAGGGCTGGGTTCCCCAGGAACTGGGCCACCACCCACTTTTTGACCTTTTATGGTCAGCCTTGAAACTCATGGCACCTGTGGGAGTGCCATTTAGTAGCTAGTGTATTACAATGAGTGTATAATGAAGCTCAAGGTCTACTGGGAGTCGAATCATCCACCATCTTGGTGCTAATTGCTGTGTCATTCTTTTAATGGTGGTGCCCTGCCCCCTTCCCTCCTGTCTCAATGGTGACTCCTCAACCAGATCACTCTGGGAGAGTTGCCAAGGAAGGGGTGCATGGTCTCTCTCTTTCTACAAAAGATTGACAGAGAAATGCCAGTAAAGAAAATCCAAACCTCATCACAAAAACAAAAACAAAAACTTATTGTTATAAGTAATGACTCTTTCAAAGGATATACAAAAGCAAGAGACTGATCCCAGCTCAAGCCCAGTATGGCAAGACTATTGGGGGCTGCAGAAGGTTGAGGACAAAAGGAAATGTCAGACCAGGAGGGGCCTCTTTTGACCGCTGGCCAAGAGGTGAGCTTTGCTGGCAAAATGCCCCCCCCCCCCGCCAAATGTAGACACATTCAAAGGAGGTCTCCACTGCATGAACCAATCCTTCACAACCATTCAGACAGCTTTCTTCTTACACTTGTGGCGTGAGGAAAATCAGCCGTCCGGTGTTGTTACAGGGTTGCTCCTTTCCAAGCCAGTCTTCATTTCTGTGAGTAATCTTCCTAGGACTCATTTTGTGATAGGTTCATCTTAGTGCTTTTCCTGTGAGCCTACTTACGGACTTTTAGGCTGGGAAGACTGGCCCTTAAATAGACAAATAAGAGAATTAGCCCTGCCTTTTGTGAGGTTAAGCAAATCTTCCAGAATATACAATGCTGAGGTAGTGACAAGGCTTAGCTGCCATGTCCTATGTGCTATTTCTGGTTGATGATGCTGCAGCTTTATATAGAGCTAGAATGGGTACTCCAACCATGTTCCTCCACTCTCTGACTCCACATTGGATCTGTTCCTTCAGCTCTAACCCTGTGCTCTGTTTCTCATGCTGAGTCACGCTGGCTCTGCACCTTTTGTAAAAGAATGTTGCCTGGAGCCTGAAATACACAGGAGAGCCCATTCTCAAGGCTCTGACCTTTAAGGGTGCAACACTTCTCCGTTCATAGAGAGATAAAAAGTCGCCGAGCAAATAACAATTGTCTTATTGAAGGTTGACAGCAACATTGTGACCTGACCTAGGTAGACAGCTGCAAGAACAAAGATTCCAACACCAAGAAGTTTGCAACAACCAACCCCACCCCTTCCCCTTTTAGTATAAAAGGAGCCTCAATTCTGACTTGGGGAAGATGGTTCTCCAGGACATTAGTCCGCCATCTTCTCAGTCTGCTGGCTTCCCTAATAAAGTCATTGTTTCTTGCCCCAACACCTCATCTCTTGATTTATTGACCTATTGTGTGGTGAGCAGAATGAATTTGGACTTGGTAACATGTCTGAAGTTACTTACTGAGCTTGTGGAACCTGTATTAGCTTCCTGGGCCCCTCACACAAGTCACAGAGTCATGTCACTTTGCACAGCCATCACAGAGAGGCACAGCTCCCCACGATGTGTGCTATTTCATCACCTAATAGCGTGGCGAGGGACTTTTACACTGATTCTGCTCATGTGTAAGATAAAGAAGTTGTTTTTTTTTTCTAAGTTTGAGGGTTTTCTTTGACTTTGCCTTCAGGTCTGTGGCCTTAGAAAGTGACTGACGAGGATTAGGAAAGATGGTGGGGGGGTCTTTAAGCTGTGGCCAACATCTGTGCAGGGTAAATTCTGTCATACCTGAGTGGAGGGAATTTTCTAGATCATGAATCAGAGCAAGGGGGGCTGGTGTAAGCTGGGCTCCAGGGGAGAGAAGCAGCATCATCTTGGCAACTTGTCAGTACCACTGAGCATCACTGCCTGTGTTAACGTGGAAGAGCCCCCAGGACAGCAGGAGGATGACGGGAAAACATTTTTTTAAGCAGCACAAATAAGAAATAAACAGAAGAGAGAATCTAATTAAAATAGAATAACTGAAGAGATGACTTCTGTTGCATTAAGAATATTTTTAGAAGCACCATGCTAGCACTTTATCCCTGAAAACGCCCACCCCTCTCACCAATATATTAAAAAATCTCTAGGTACCTTCCCAAGATTGGACACTGGCCAATTCTCACTTGCTCTCGCTTAGAATAGGAATAAGATGTGCTGTGTCTGCTATTGGAAATCTTGGGGGTTTTTTTTTTCATCCTTTCCTTGGTGCCCAAGTTCGGATTTATGATGTCACAGATGCTGTCTAGGTAAGCTTCCATTTTTTAATTTTTTTCCCATTTATTCTCATTTTTATTTCTAGGCCACCATAAATACCAGAATTCAGCCCACTAAAACCATGAGAAATATATATGTATGTTAGCTGGGAAGGATCCGAATCTGATTATACTAGTTCTTCATGGAGAACATTTTATGAAGGAATAGAAGCTGTAATTAAGTGTTCTTCCCACTTACAGCAATTTAATTAAAAAGACTAAGGTTATTGATTTTTTTAAACTATTAAAAGGCACCCATGCTGCTGGTTCCAGGCTGTTGCTGGCAGACCATGCACTCATGGAGTATAATTTTCCATTTCCTTCAGTACAATGAAACTCTTTATTAAATGCTTTCTCACTGTGGACAGATTGGTTTATAGTTGAAGCAAGCAGGGATTTATAATCCCTTGCTGCTGTTTGCTTACCATTCAATTCAGATTCTGCCAACACCACACAAATTTATCTCCTTAGCTTGGAAAGGACTTTGGATTTTGGGTGATTTTATTTCATGGGCTGAAGTAAGCTCAACAGAAGAGATTGTGCCAACCAAGTGGAGTTTAGAAGAACTGAAAAACCTCAGTTTGTTCAGGATCATACATAAATCAAGCCAGATGAGAATGGAAGAAATATTACCACAGGGCTGCTTGAGCATCCTTACAACGTGGCAGGCAGTTTTCTCCAGAGCAGGTGATCCAAGAGAAAAGCCAAGGAGGGAGCTGTAATGCCATTTATGACCTAGTCTCAGAAAGCACACACCTGACCATAAAAATGTTGAAGATTGAGTGGTGGCCCAGTTCCTGGGAATCCCAGCGCCTTCCCCAAAAGTAGTTGCAATAATCCTCCCACTTGTTAGCATATGAAGTTACCGAGCTCATACAAACTAACGCCCCCCAACCTGTGGCCGGTCTCCCTTCTGAGTGAGACAGACCGCGCTCTGCCTGTGGAGTGTGTATGTCTCTGAATAAATCTACCTTTACTCAAAAAGAAAAAAAAAACTCACATGCCATCACTTCTGCCATATACTCATGATAAGAAATAAGTCATTAGTTCACCTCATACTCATGGGGATGGGAAAGAGGTTTCATCTCTCAAAGAGAGGATATCAAAGAACGTGTGGACACATTTTAAAACCACCACACACTTGCTTTTCCCTCTACCGAAATTCCTTCTGTAAATATTCAAAGATCTCACGCCTCCACTTTATTCAAGCCTTAGCTCTCATGTCAACTATAAAGAGGTCTTTCTTGACCCCTCATTTCATCTAAAGTAGCATCCAATCCCTCTCGACACTATTTCTCTGCTTTACTTTTCTTCAAAGCAGTCTGTCATCACCTAACATTATTCATCCATCTGTGCCCATCTATCTCTTTACAGTCACCCTCCTCCACTAAAAAGGAGGCTCAATGTGGGCAAGAGATTTGGTGTCTTATCCATCACTGTAGCTCCAGTATCTATAACACAGTAATTGCCTAATAAATACTCATTGTTAAATGGATAAATGCATTCATTTCCTCACGTAGCAAACATTTATTGAAGATCAGCTATTTGCAAAAAGACACCAGACCATAGGGAAAGGGGTTTACACTGGGAGACTGGGTGATTGGATCATTAAAACAAGTTCTCAACCGTCTGTGTGTTCCAGTAACATTTTCCAAAATGAGTTGCCCAGAGTATTAATAGGTGTTACTCCAAGAAAGGGTTCTACAGTTAATGAGAAACATTGGTTTAAACAAAATTAAACTTTTTTTTATTACTGCACAGCTTCTCAAAGCTTTTAATATGCTAATGTGCTATGGAAAGCCCCCAAAAGAAGAGGAAAATAAACTGGACTTCCCGAAGTTACTCGCTTATGATACTGTTTCTCATTGAACCCAGATGCAAGAGTTAGCCTTGAGAGGATGAGGTCAGTTCTGGAGCCAAAAGAGGTGCGCTGACTAGAAATAGAAATCTAGCGCTGAGAAGGGGTGAACGACCAGGAGGAGGGGGAATTCGAAAGCTCAGCTGCATATTCTGAGTGTTCTACAGAGCGCAAGAGACGAGCTTGTCTGCTCGGAGTGAGGGAGACAGAAGTGACCTTAAGGCCTTGAGAGATGAAGAAGATGTCTGCAAAAGCAAGAAAGGAGATGTAAAGGAAACCGAGCCACTGAAAGGGCCAAGTAGAAGCCAGAGGGGATGGATTTGTTTTTTGTTTGTTTGTCTGTCTGTCTGTTTGGAGTGGGGAGGTAATTAGGTTTATATTTATTTATTTATTTATTTATTTATTTATTTATTTATTTATTTATTTATTTTTAGTGCAGGTACTGGGGATTGAACCCAGGACCTTGCACATGCTAGGCTCACACTCGACCACTGAGCTATGCCTCCCCCTAGAGAGGATGGATTTGGAGCAGTCCCAGCCAGTACGTCTTCATGACTTCCTCCCCCCGTGCAATGACCACTGCATGTGAATGAAAAATGCAAATTAAAATGGAACTCGGTGGCTTGAATTGATGTAACGAAGTCTCCACATGAGTTCAAGAAGGAAAGAAATCTGTAAAGATCAAGTAGGATGCACTGAAAGGGTGTGCCCAGAGTGAACGTGGGAGGAAGGACAAGCAAGGGCCAAATCGGTCATGAAAAATAAAGAAAGGGGCGAGAACAAATGGCAGCAGGACACTGGGGAATAGGTAGGGGAGAGTTTGAGAGACGGCTGATAACATCCTCAGGGTCTAAGGAGGGAAGATGTGGATTCAAGGTCACGTGTATGGGCTGTTCTGATGGACGATGCGACTCAAATCGGGAAGACACTCGGGAATGGTTGTAATGGAAGGAAAGTGAAGGTGCCTCTGAAAGGAGGAGCTTACATGTTTCCTTGGTTCCTCATCCACCCATCTCTTCTCTTCTGATGTCCGTCAGGTGCAGGAATCCTTCATCTTTGGGTCCTTGGCTCGGAGCCCTGTGCCTGGAGCACAGTGGGATCATCAGAATACCTGATGGGTGAATGGATGAAAGGCTGCTTGGATAAACAGGTAACGATGCAGGGATTAAAGCTGCCAAGGGTGTTGACAGGACAGTGGTGGAGGCAAACCCAGGGCCCTTGTGCCAATGTCACCAATGAAATGCATCCACCCTGTCCGTGGTGTGACATCATTGAGGGAGCCTTGTTGAAATGCTCAGTCATTTTCATCATTCTCGATGCTGGTGCCTTGACTTAACTGACTGGATTCCTAACTACAGCTTCTAGCCCATTACTCCATACCTCACCCGTCTCAATTTCTCTTCTCCTTCCCATGGAAATCTCCATGACTGATGGTGAACCTAGAGCCCTAAGAATGCCTCTGGTTTCTTGGCTGCCCCACGCCCTGACCAAGGCTGGGGACTCCTCCATCCTGGGAACACTGGCCAAAGAAAGAAAAAGTTAATCAAAAAATGATCTGGGCTTAATCATATGGATTTGAAAATCCGTGAATTAGGGGATCACACACAACACATACCCAGTGTCATACTCCCAGTGTTACTAACCATACGTGAAACTTCATGCCATTAGGAAATCAAACAAGCACGTCTCAGACTTTAGTGGATGTAAGAATTATGTGACTACCTTACCCTCATATTCTGATTCAGGAGGAGTTGGAGGAACCCAGACTGCATTTTAACAAGCTCCCTTAGGGATAACCATGCAGGTAGTCTCACATATTTTGAGAAATGCCACTCAAAGCTTATTGTGAACACCAAGTGAAAATGCCCCAAACTGTTATTGACACAAAATGTTACGTAAAAAGCAGAAAACTTCGCCTCTTTCCCAAACAGTCTGCTTTGTCAATGAATTTCAGGATTGAAGAGATCTGGGGACAGCAGTCTAACCCAGAAGAAGGGACTTGTCATAAAGCTTAGTTAGCATAACAAGAACACTGGTTTTTTCCTGGGACAGCATAGTTTTTGGAGGAGGTTTGGCGTCATGTGACTGAGGAAGCAGATACGGAAGCACAGCCACACCTCGGGGTGTCTCCACCCTTGAGTTTACCGCCAGGCTGCCATCTACCCCTCTGATTACAGCTAGTGACACCCCCAGGGGGGGCACTTTGAGGAGGAACGTCGGGAGTTTTCTCAGAGCATTGATGACACAGGGCAACTGAAGAGAAGCTTTATGTTACCCAGGACATAGCTGTTCTACAGAATAGCAGCTCCTGGTGCTTGTAAAAGTGTGTTTAGCATCCGATAAAATGAACTATATAAATGCAGAGTAATATTAATTGAGAACACCTTATCGTGAACACCAAGTGAAAATGACCCAAACTGTTACTGACACACAATGTTACATAAAAAGCAGAGAACTGCACGTCCTTCCCAAGGAGTCTGCTTTGCTATTCTCTGGGCTCCAGCAGGGCAAGAGGACAGAGAGCGCCTCTGGGCACATTCACCGGCTGTTAAGAATCCATACCAGGGCCCTGGTCAGCACTTCCATTTCTTTTTTCCCAGAAGCTCATAAAGCACCTTGGCTGACCCTTCTCCATCACCTCCTAAAAAGACAAAAACACTGTCACCAGCTTAGCCATTAGCAGGGACACGATCGATGCTTTGATTTTCTTTAGAGCTGGTTTCTCTCCATGTCACTGAGAGAATTAGCATCCGCATCACGTGTGAACTTCATTCTCTTTCAATCTCACTCACCTCGAGCAAAGCCCTCCAGGTCCTCGCATCCATTCACAAAGTCACAAAGTTTCCAGCATCCTTGAAGTTTGCCCCAATTCGCCAGCAACCCAAACCTCGAAGACAAGAGAGGGCCTTTTTCTGACAGCAGGGATATTTCTTTGTGCACACAGGGCAGAAGAAAAGAGGGAAGCCCTCCTCTGGAGAGAAGGTTTTAGAGTGTAATCAAATCTGCTCCTGGTCTCAGACACAAAAACCCAGAACTCGCCTTAGCGGTCTGCAGTGGCGTCCTCCTTTGTCTAAGAGGCAGGCAGTAATTGATTTGACCTGCTTTATGGGGACAGTCTCCCAGGCATGACCGAGTGCTAATTGCTCCTAATGAGGCGGCATTTCTAACTGACTGTGGTCTTGAGATTCCTGTCCTCTTTCCTCCAAGCGGCATCCCTGCCACTGGGTTACATGTAAACCTTCCAGCGAGCCCTCAGCCCTGACAAGCTCCACTTCCCCAGCTGCCAAGGGTTGTATTAAGAAGGGCAAGTTCCGTTGCCTTTCAAAAGGGCGATCTGACTGAATGAGCAGCGTGTAAAGATGTACTGAGGCAATGCCGCTCTTGGGGAAATGACTCTAAATGTTACAGGATGGCTGGAAATTACTTTCCTAATGACTTTCACTGATTCAACCCATTTCCCTCCATTCATCTCTCTCACCCAGAGGGAAACCCACAAGCTCCAATCCATGAAGAATGTTTTCTTGCTAACAGTTATTTTGGGGGAGGGGGGCTAACTTTCACATCAGTGCCTTTATGTCTCAAAATTAACACATGATGTCACTGTTTAAATGATAATCAATTGTCAAATTAATTTTAGCCCTCGGAAAGTAATAAATGCAGGCCCCCAAATCAGCCTTGGAATAAAAGATGTATTTAATACAACTACTGAGAGCAGGGGTCAGGAAACCTTTTCTGCAAAGCACCAGAGAGTAACTATTTTGGTCTTTATGGGCCATACCATGTCTGCCACTGTTCAGCTCCGCCATGGTTGTGTGAAGGCAGCCATAGACAGTATGTATGGGAGTGGCTGTGTTCCAATAAAACTATTTCCAAGAACAAATGTCTACTTGGATTTGGCCTAAACTCCATCATTTGCCAACTCCTCCCCCAGAGTAAGCGTTCCCAAAATACATCACATCTGGATGTATACAAAATTGTTATCATCACAGAATGGCCCCAAAGGCCTGAATTCCCCTGTAAGTATTCATTTCACTTGGTATATTCCAGGTACCGTGAGAGCCATGCTTAATGTTTACGAGCCGTTGTTTCTTTACTTGTGAAAGAGGAGGCTGGACTCTACTATTCCTAGATTTTCTTCTAGTCTGACATGTATAACCCCCTCCAATTCTGTCATCTCAATGTTCTAACCATGTTTATTAACCTTCCAAGCTATTTCAGAGTTGATCACCTTCATTCCTTGGTTCTAATTTTTTAAATCAACCACAAGTAACACTCAGAGAGTCTTCTAAGGGCCAAGACCACCATGGATAAGTGCAAATATAAGAGCATGACCTCCAATGCCCAGGATCTCAAAAAGCGCCCCCAACTCCAAACTAGGAATTCATTCCTACATACTCGTTGCCAACATACGTTCTCTTGTCTTCCACGGGCTCTTCTTCACGGATCCCTGCGAGACTAATTCCACATTCATGCTACATCTTTCCCCTGTCCTGCCTTCTTCTCCAGGTAAAGATTCAGCACATTTGTTGTATGTCTTTATACAGCTAGAGTTGTTCTTGAACATGTTGTTTTTGTATCATGTGCTTGTGGCAAAACAATTAAGACCCTTTCTCTAAATGTCTGTGCATGTGGACACACTATGTGCACAACCTCAGTGGCAGCAAAAGAACCAAAGTATAATTGAGAGGCAGGTGTACAACTGTTTTATGTTAATGTCGAAGAATGTAACGTTAATGTAAACAAGACATAATAGCTACAAACTGAGTTCCTTGGGGAACGTTCCTACTGAGCGTGGTAAAAGGAACTGTGCAATGTGTTTAAGATTGTTTGCTTTGGGTTACTTTTAAGTTCTGGTTTAGTTTTACTGTTTTAGCTCTCTGTACTGATAAAGTCCTGGGATTAAGGTGCAGTCAGTTTGTCAGGGAACCACAGGCCTCTTACTGTTATTGCTACCACAGATTACCCCCTAGTATATTTGCCTTGTTTTAGGCAGGGAGAAGTCCCTGTTACAACAGGTTGGGAGCTTTCTTTAGTACCACTGGTGGTACATATAGGGGAAAGTGTGCCAGAGTTTATCAAAGAAAAGAGAACTTTCTGAAACAGTGAGAATTCAAAATCAACAGAAGCGCTCAAGAAACTAAACAGTAGAGTAAGTGCAAAAAAATAAAAGGAAAAACACTACAAAGAGAGCAAAGGAATTCACAACAGAGAAGATAAACAAGAGAAAGAGTCAACAAAACAAAAACTCAGCTTTCTGAAGGAAATTAATAATAAACCAGCCTCTGGCAAGACAGATACATGGATAAAGAGAGGATACGCCAGTAAACACTGTTATAGCCACATAACCAAAGGGAACGCAGACTTGTAAACACCACAAGGAATTCAATGAGTAAGTGCCCGCCAATAAATATGAGAAAGTAGGTGCAGTGGGACAGTATAACTTACGGTAGCTGACTGCAGGTGCTAGTCGATACCTATGTTCTTCTTTTCTTACTGGACACACAGCTGCACTCTGTTTCCCAGGAATACATCAGATTTACTAGAGTTCGTTTACACTTAGGACTGCAAGATTGAGAAAACATCAGAAAAATACATTGATGTAATCTACCACCGAAACTACTTACCCGAGAATAGTCATTTGACTGTCTCAATAGGAACAAAAAGAAAACACAAGATAAAATTCTTAGAAAACTGGAAAGAAAGAGGATCATCATTAACATCAAAAATATATTTTTAAAAATCCTAAATTAAATTCATATTTAATGGTCAAACCATCAAAATTACCCATTAAAGTCAAGAAAAAGACCAGTTCTCCTGTTCTCCTCACTATCGTTGAACATGTAATGGGGTCCCTGGCCAATGAAACAAAACTAGAAAAAGGGATTAAAGCAGATATGAATACTAGAAAGAAAGAGATAACTGATCCTAATTTGTACATGACATGATCATCTTGAAAAATCCAGACAAATCAGTGAGTCATTATTACAACTAGTAAGAGATTAGAAGTAGCAAGATTACTGGTACGAATGCATCATACCAAAATCAACATATCGCTTAGATATCAGCAATATCCAATTAGAGAGTGTATATACACATTTCAGTCAATAACAACAAAATACTGGAAGATGCCATGGAATACATTTAGCAATGCATGTGCAAGTCCTTTTTGGATGAATTTACAAAATGTCATAAAATGGCATAAAAGAAGACCCGAATAAATGGACAGAAGATCAATCTACTAAATATGCCAATTCCTCCTAAATCAGTCTGAAAAAAAATGGAACTAGAAAGTCTTCAAAAGAGTGTGTGATAACAATGAATATATATATGTTCATGTATGACTGAAAAATTGTGCTCTACACTGGAATTTGACGCAACATTGTAAAATGATTATAAATCAATAAAAAGTGTTAAAAAAAAGTGTGTGATACATAAAAATCAACTGACATCAGCTAGTATTTCTAGATTTGATTACGTATCAATTTTTTATTGGAGTACAGTTGATTTACAATGTTGCGTTGGTTTCCGGTGTACAGCATAGTGATTCATTATTATATATATTCTTTTTCACTATAGGTTATTACAAGGCATTGAATGTAGTCCCCTGTGTGATATAGTAGGTCCTTGTTGTTAGTCTGTTTTATATACAGTAGTTTGTATCTGCTAATCCCAAACTCAATTCTTTAAAAAATTTTTTATTTTATTGTGGTAAGAATGTTTAACATAAATCTACCCTCTCTCTTAACAAATTTTTAAGTGTACATTTTTATTGACTATAGGGGTACAATGTTGTACAGCAGATCTCTAGAGCTTACTCTTCTTGCTTAACTGAAACTTTATGTTCATTGATTCGTAACTAATTATTTCCCCCTCCCCCAGGCCCTGGCAACCACTATTCCACTGATTTGATTCTGTGAATTTGACCATTTTAAATACTTTGTATCGGTGGAATCATGCAGTTTTTGTTTTTCTGTGACTAGCTTATTTCCCTTAGAAAATGTCCTCAGGTTTCATCTATGTTGTTGCATGCTGCCGAATTTCCTTCTTTTTTAAAGTTGAATAGTACTCCATTGTGTGTATATATATACATACATACCACATTTTCTTTATCCATTCATCTGTTGATAGACATTTAGATTGTTCCTATATTTTTGCTATTATGAATAGTGCTGCAGTGAACATAGGCATGTTAACAAACCTTTGAGATCCTGATTTCAGTTCTTTTGGATAAATACCCAGAAGTGGGATTTCTGGATTATGTGGTAGTTCTATTTTTAATCTTTTGAGGAACTTCCACACTGTTTTCCACAGCAGCTGCATCATTTTCATTCCAACCAACAGTGTGCGAGAGTTCCAAATTCTCCACATCCTTGCTAACACTTCTCTTTTGTTTCTTTGATAATAGCCATTTTAACAGGTGTCAGGTGATATCTTATTGTGGTTTTGATTTATATTTCCCTAGTGAAGTTGAGCTTTTTAAAAATATACCTATTGGCCATTTGTACGTCTTCTTTGGAGAAATGTCTAATCAATTCCTTAGTTCATTTTTTAGGTGAGTCCTTAGTATGTTTTACTATTGAGTTGTAGAAATTCCTAATGTTTTGGGGACTAACCCCTTATCAAATATATGATTTGTAAATATTTTTTCCCATTCTACCTTTTCACTCTATTGGTTATTTCCTTTTCTGTGCAGAAGCTTTTCAGTTTGATGTACTACTTGTTTGTTTCATTTTTGTTGTGTGTACTTTTGGTGTCATATCCGTGAAATCATTGCCAAGACCAATGTCATGAAGCTTTTCCCCTACGTTTTCTTCTAGGAGTTTTAAGTTTCAAATCTTATGTTTGTCTTTAATTCATTTTGAGTTGATTCTTGTGTATGGCGTAAGATGAAGATCCAATTTCATTCTTTTGCATGTGGATATCCAATTTCCCCTACGTCACTTGTTGAAGAGGTTGTCCTCTTTATATTGTGCATTCTTGGCTCCATTGTCAAAGATCATTTTACATATCAATTCTTGTTGTACATCAGTTCTTGACCCGCTATCGTTAACAGTTAACCATGTAGAGGGCAAAAATGACCTTTGCTATTCCCTTTGTGACTCTTACTATACTTATTCCATTACTTGATTGATTATACCAGACTCTGACTCTTTGAATGTAGATTGTGTGGCGATTTCATCTTTTATTTACTACAGTATCTAGTTCATTGCCTATAAGTGCTGAATAGATATTTATTGAATGATCAAAAACTGAATATTGACCAAAATTATGAATGCTTCAGGTACTATTGCAATATGCAGTTTCTTTCCTTTCCATACAAAGCTGACACTTTGAATTAAAAGCATTCACGTCAGTTCAGGCTCTAGTTTTACCACAGATAGCTCTTTGACTTGAAGCAGGTCACGTCTGAGTTACATATTCTCTAACTGTAATATAAAAGAGTTACTATAGAAGGTCTCTTCCAGCTCTAACATCTTCTGAATAATACGAGGATAAATTTATGCTAATTCATGTCCAAGTTCTCAGCAGTTCCTTCTTGTGATTATCAAGGTGTATCTTGGGTAGGAAGGGTAGAGATCAAGGGATATTCTGTAACCAAGAATAAAAGAAAGCTAATTTAAGAATGGAAGAAAGCTATTTGAAGTTGACAATATATGGCTCTCTCTTCTTCTACATGATAGTTATGAACTTCACTTCCCACCTGAAGTTAGAGGTGGCCCCATGACAGCTTTGGTCAGCAAATATGTGGCAGGTGTCACTTTCAGGTGGAAGCTTTAAAAGCAAGTGTGTGCTTTGTCATGTTTTCTATCCCTGTACCGTGATGATATGCCATGTTCTGTCTAGACTGATGTTGGTCCCAGGTTGAGGGTAAAGTGGAGAAAAATTCCCAGCCAATTCTTGAAAAGCACACAGCAAAAGAAGGAACCAAACCTTCATTGTTTCGTGCCTCTGAATTTGGGGGGTAACTTTTGCCACAGTAAAACCCAGCCCTATCCAGATGAACACTGTATGAATGCCATGCTCTGATTTAGCAGTTGTTTGTTTACTGTCATAATATACTAGTTATCCTGATTAACTGCGGATGCATTGCAAGTATTTTATCACTATGAATTATGTCAAGTTCCTTTCGAATAGAGAGATAATTCACCATTGTACCTCCAGAATTTGGAATGATTTTTCCCCTCTGCTGCAAATTAGAGAGAATGCAGTTATCACTGCAATAAAGTTATGCTTCATTTCTTACATTCCAATATGGTTTTTAGAGTAGGGAAAAAACAGAATGGACATAAGACATTGACCTGAAAATTGGATGTGACCCTGAGTTCGCTTGCAGATCTGAACAGGTGGAAAAAAAGATTGAAGGCAACTGAGACTCTAGGTCGTTATATTGGATTCAGCCTCTCAGGCACGATAGGTACTTCGAAAACACAGGATTGAAATGTGCCCATTGTTTTAGTTATCTTTGGGTATCCTGTTTACATTCACATGAATGATTGATTGTTTCATGCTAAACAGGTAACAGTGGAAACTGTTACCACACACCTGGTCTCTTTTTTTAATGAGAAGGGGAAAGATAAATATTTGACAGCCTGCTATGAATAGGCACTTTCAAATATGCTATCTTTTATAGACGTTTTAATTGATGTAAAATATGCATACAAAACAGCGCTTAATTCATGAGAGTATAGCTCTGAATTTTCAGACTGAACACACCTGTTTAATCAGCAGCCAGATCACGATACAGAACATGACCAGCACCCTTGAGGTCCCCCATCTGCCTTGTGCCAATTTCCAATCCCTTTTATCCCAAAGGTGACCACTCTCTTGATTTCTAATAGAATAGATTGACTTTGCCTGTTTTTGAAGTATATGTAAGTGGAACCAGAAAATACGTACTTCTCTGTGTCGGGCTTTTTTCTTTCAGCATTATTCTTGTGCTATTCATCCATATTATTGCATGTAGCTGTAGTTTCTTCATTTTCATTGCACATAGCATTCCATAATGTGAAAATGCTACAATATATTTATCTATTCTAAATAGGCGGGCTAATGGGTGTTTTGGTAGTTTGCACTTTGAGGCTATTATGAATGGTGCAGCTGTGCACATTCTAGTGCATATATTTTGAGCTCATGAATGTATCTTTTAGGTCTACATCTAGGAATGCTATTACTAGATCAAAAGAAATGCATGTGCTCTGTTTTAGAAAATGTTGACACTTTTTGAAAATGGTCAGCTGATAGGTTGCAAAAATGGCCACAATTTCCACCCCTTCCTGTATCCATGTCCCTTTATCGTGTGACTTTGCAGCTCTTCCCATTAAGAGCTGGAGTCTGTTTTCCCCACCTTTGAATCCAGGCTAGCATCATGACTTGCTCTGGTTAGCTCTCTAGGAACCCTCTTCAGCCTCCATGTAGACAAGTTCAAGCTGGCATGTTGGGTGACGAGAAGCCTGTGGCCAGGTCAACTCTCTCATGCCAGCCACCAGACACGTGAGTGAGGCCATCCTCCATCAGCCTGGCCCAGCCGACCTGCCAGCTGATGGCAGATGCATGAGTGAGCCCAGCCAACATCAGCCAAGCCTGGTCCAGATCAGAAGAAGCACTCATCGTTAGACTTGTGAATAACGATAGTGATTGGTTTTTTTAAGCCACTAAGTTACACATCCATAGACAGTGTTTGTATATGTCATTGTTTTGGCAACAGTGCCTTCGAGTAGGTGGTGTTAACTTCATCTTATTCATGAAGAAACTCGGGTTCAGAAAGGCTAGGTGCCTTTCCCCAGAACACCCAGCTAGCAAGGGGTGGGGCCAGGAATCAAATCCCGCCTAGTCTCAAAGCCCCCTTTCTTCTATAGTATACTGTTTATGAAGTAAAAGATAAATAAACAGAAAATTTTGAGCTCTCAACTGCTATGTGATCTCAAAACCCCTTGAATACAAGTTCAATTATGCTGCTCAGTAGCCAGCTTTGGGAAATCCTGTCATTTGATCCCCAGCTCCCTTTTCTAGCCCAGAAGCTGGTTATCCAGCGGTCCCTTTGGTGTCACACTTTGGAATTTTATTTATAGATCCTTATGCATGTTTTTCACTGTGGCAGAATTTTTCAATGTAGGTTGACTTGATTATATTATACTTGATATTTACGTATCTCTTGGCCTTTAGAATTCATCTTTTATCACATTTCTGAGTATGAAGAACTTTCTCTGAGGTGATGCCAGTATCATGTCCATATGAAAGAGGATGTGAAAAGAGTCAAGCTGAAAGAGCCAACCTTAGGCACACCCAGCGATTTTCAGGCTTTGCACAGGAGGAGGAGTAGACCCGTCTCAAAATCAAGTGATTTCTGGGTGTAAAATTTAGGCAGGTTTTAAATTTTCATGCAGAAGAACTGACGGAGGATTGGCAGAGTCACAGAGAGTGGTGGACTCGCCCTTCTCTTCTCAGGTATTTCTGTGCTGGTAGTGTCCTTCCCAGTAGGTATTAGAAACATATGTGCCTCAGTGAGAGGGAATCTGGAGTTAAAATTCTAGCAAAGGTCACTTAGCTTCTTTGAGGTGCAGTTTCCTCATATATACTGCATCCCTTGCTGAGTAGTAAGGATCAGAAGAGATTAGGTAGGTAGAGAGATAGAGAGAGATCCTTAGCGAGTATCTGACAACAGAGCAGACACTTACGAATTATAACTATTATTATTGTTACATTTTTGTCATTGCTGATTTTTTCCCCCAGGCAATTGACATTTCACAGCATTTTTTTTTCTCTCACAGCCCTAACAAAGTTAGTCTGGAAGAAACTGTCCAAAATGTGACTGGTTGCTCATCTCAGTAAGTCAGCATATTTCTATATTCTGAACCCTGCAAAAATGCAGAATAAATGTAAGATATGGTCTTTCTTTTCTAATAGGGAGGATAAAACCATTACCCAAATGACTTATAAGAGGGTGAACGTGCTAGGTGCCATAAAAGAAGAACAAATGATTCCACTGAGGTCTGCAGAGAGGAAGGGTGAGAGGAAGGATGGAAGCTAGATGGAAAGCTGAGATCAGGGGAGAAGTGATGTAATTGGTGGAAAGGTAATTTCAGGCAGCAATAGTAGAATGGGTCAACGCTGGGAAAAGGATACTTGGGAAACAATGACCTTGACTAGTGAAGGGTAGAGATTAGATTCACGGGACGGAGAGTTGGCATGTAGGACTAGGAAGCCAGGAGAAGACATCTAGGCTAGATTCAGGAGGCAGTGACAGATTTTAGGTAGACACTTTGAGGAAGATAAGCCTGATAAAATGAGCCAGTTGGAGGACTCAGAAGCAAGGAGGCCAGAGGGGACATCACTGCAGTATCCAATTGTAAGACATACAAGCCTTGTTAGTAGAGTTAGTGGGCAGCAGTTGTATGAAAAGGCAGAGTTCCACAGAAAGAGGGCATTCTCTAAGTGGCATAAGTCAGACAGAGAAAGACAAATGCTGTATGACATCACATATGTGGACTCTTAAGAGGCCAAACTCATAGAACCAGAGATTAGAACAGTGGCTACCAGGGACGGGGGGAGTGGGAAGATGTTGGTCAAAGGGCACAAACTACCAGTTACAAGATGAGTAAGTCCTGGGGATCTAATGCACAGCATGATTATTACAGTTAATAATACTGTGTTATGTACCCGAAACGTGCTAAGAGAGCTCTTAAATGTTCTCACCGCAAAACAAATGATGTGATGTGGTGGACGTGTTAGGTAATGCTATGGTGATAATCATTTTGCAGTATATAAGTGTATCAAATCAACACATTGTACACCTTAATCTAACACAATGTTGTATGTCAATGATATTTCAATAAAGCTGGGAAAAATTTTAAATAAAAGAAAGGAAAGAAAATTTCCTTCGAAAGGAAGAGACATGTTAGGAAGGCCTTTCAGTGGTAGAACTGACTAGACTTAGCCAATGAGGTGAAGGCGGAAAGTCGTATACGACTCAGAGGTGTTAAGTGTGGATGAGTGGTTCAACAGTGGGGCCTCCAACAGAAGCCTGAAAGTTCAGTGTCTCTGCGGAGAGTATGAGGAGGTGGTTGTGACCAAATTGCGGTTTAGGGCCACCTGGTGGAGTTGCTCTTACAGGCAGGTGCAGATTCGGAACTCAAATCAGGAAAGAGTTATATGCTAGAGAGAAGAGTTGGGTGTGATCCAGAAATGAAGCTCAAAGGATCTTACATAGTGGAAATTAACATTTCTGAGTCATCCAAGGATGTAGGAAAAGAGGAAGTGAAGTTTTAATAGGCCTGTAGCAATTTATAGCTCTAAAATAAAACTGACATATATATCTATATATATCTATACATATATATATATATATATATACACACACACAAACACATACATATACACAAACACGTATATACATATCTGTGAGTTGTCTAGGAAAGACACATTAGTGATCAGCAATGAGAAAAATTATTCTGGGAATCAGTCCAGGAGCACAAGACCTTCTTGCTTATTGCTTCAGTCTCTAAACCTCCTTCCTAATTTTAAGGCAGCTCCCAGTTCCTACCTAGTTCCTCTCTCTGGCCCTGGCTTCAAATTCTGGCTCAGCTTTCCAAATTTGCCCCTTTATAGGCTTTCAAAAAGATGCTCACATTCTCCTTTTTTTTTTTTGTCATCTAAGTATTCCTATTGCAGACACAGAAATAGATAAGAAGTAACAAATGGTGAGTAAGGTGTAGCTGTAACATGAAATCTTTAAAGTGCCGACTCATTATCCGTCGTCTTCATGCAAACAGCAGGCAGTGGAGTGCTGGAGCCAGGGTGTACTGGCTCATGAGAGCCAACTGTGAAATGTTCCGAAATTCTGCAAGCCAGTGGTCAAACACAGCTATTTTTAAATATTAAATGATACAAACTTACAATGAAATAAGTTATCAAAAGCAAAGGTAGTACTCAAACTCATCACTTCTGAAATTGTTTTACTGTTACCTTTGTGCTTGCAGTAATTCACGTCTATTCCATCTGTATGGTGGAGACAGTATATAATAATGTGCTACTGTGCGTAACTTTCCAATTCTGTGTACAATGATACCACATCGGTAGCTTGAAACAGGCCATCGTGGGAGAATTTGCTACAAATCAGAGCTTTTTTATTTGCCCTTGGAGACCCAGTTGTTAAACATCTACCAGTATGTCAGTGCTGTCTGGCATGTGTAATGTCATGGGAAATGCAAAATACCACGGGTTGAGGTACTAGGTTGGGGTCCAGGTTCCATTCCTGCTGAAAGAGCAATCAACCTTGCATAAGTCACTAAATGTCTCTTGAAATCCTGTGAAAGAATACATGGATACCCTTCTCCCAGAATGATGTATGTTGAAAATTCTACTCACGTAGTTCCATGAGAATCAATCCTCCTCTCTTGTCTAGGGAATTAGCCGACCCAATTATGTCTGGGTAGGACAGTTAACCAGGCTGTGCCTAACGTAGTCCAGGCCCATTTGGGTTGCACCTGCCATGTGATTTGGTGGGATACTTGATCCTTCTAGGATCAGCACTTAACCTTCTCCCTGGTAGCATTTGAGACCAGTCAGAATGTTTTCGTACCCTAACTACTAGGTCGGGTCAGCAGTGTTAGGTATAACCAATGCTCTCTCTTTTTCAGCAGAGAGCATCCTTAACACCCGTCATTAAAACATCACAGTATCAAAACACTTCAAAATACAATTTCATTCTTTCTAACAAGGCGAAAATGGGTGGATTGTGTACATGCGTGTTTTTTAGGTAATAACATGAAATATATGAGAGAGATTTATTTTGATAACTCTTGTTAGTAGAATTATGAGCTAAAAGAAACCTCTAGGGTGGACTTTTTATTTAAAAAAAACAAATATGTATTGAAAGAGTGCAGAAAATGATTTGTATCCTACATGATGACATTTCGTCAAACCATCTGTAAAATTTATTTTGATGGGTTTCAGAACCCATGTTTTCAGCCTGAAAAGTACATTCAAGTGATTTGTGTCAGCTTGTATGATTGGATGGTTGGCCTAGTTAATTCTACCACCTGTCTCAGTCATCAGTTCTTATTAGCTCTCATTTGATGAGGAAAACAATCTCTGGAATTCTACCTTCCTTTCCAAATACCGAAGGATGTTTCATTTTTACTTGGATATCAGCATATCTTTCTGTCTTGAATGCTGTTGTTATAAATTCAAATTCTCCATTGTTTCTTCATGTAATCTGTTACCACTTATGTAACAAAAATAAGTTTTTCTTATTAGAGACAGAACAAACACGAACATTGAATGTGTCTTACAAGTTCAAAGCATTCAAGTAACATTTTAGAATGCATACCTTGAGGTTAGCATATTGCGAATTTCAGATTCCTAAAATTTTTATGTTACTACATTGAATGTCCGGTTCCTTACTACAGGATAGAAACTAGTAAGTGGGTAAAAGTTGAATCAAGTGATATGATTGAGTTAATTTTGATGCCTCAAAACATTGAAAACTAAAGGTCAATTTATTCCATGCTATGTTAAAGAATAATTCCAGATGACAAATGTGCCAGGATCCCAAGATGAGCTGTAACCACCCAAAGCGAAAGTAAGGGATCCTAAAAACAAGTATATCTACATGAGGTTCCAGGGAGAGTTGCAAATGATATGTAAACAGAAATGAACGCAGATACTGAAAAAACATTGCGTTAGATAGAATATAGATAGCCACAGCTATGGAATCTTAGAGTCATGATGCTTAGACAATTGGGCTGTGACTAAAACTGGAAACCTAATGTTAATTTTAGGATGCACATCAACAAGATAATCTAGAATACTGGCCACCTACTTGGATTCTTCTTTGAGAGATCAACATGCATATAAGTGCATGACTTTATTAATAAATATATAGGAAATCTTTAAAATAGCCTTTCCTACAGTCTCTCCATGTGGCATCTGTTGCATTTATATTTTCAGAAGACGGTGCGAGTACCTTGTGTACAGGAAGCATAGGAGATAACACAGTGAAAAAGAATAAGGTCTCTTCCATGAGGAGTTGCATTTACTCTGGGAAAAAAAAGATAACTCAAACTAGTAATTATTATGTAAAGTAAAGGCAGAAATAGACTAAAAGTCCTCCAAGAGTATCTACCTACCTTTAAACTCTAATGGAAGAGTTGAGTACATTTTTTTTTTACCAACATTAGGAAGATTTTTTTAAATATCTCTAAACCAAGGTTTGAAATTCAAATTGCCTTTTCAAGCTGTTTTTGAGACTTTCAAAACTAAAAATGTGATGAATCACAGGGGTGCAAGGAAGTAAGGAGAAAGGCATCTGCGTAGACAGATGGGATCTGAGGGGGG
Source organism: Vicugna pacos (assembly GCF_048564905.1). NCBI lineage: Eukaryota > Metazoa > Chordata > Mammalia > Artiodactyla > Camelidae > Vicugna > Vicugna pacos. The sequence goes on along the minus strand of NC_133023.1, from coordinate 10,119,593 downwards.
AAAGACTGGGCTGTGGGGGTCTTTGGAGCCAACCCTTCTCCCTACCGTGCCCTCATTTCCCTCTTCACGCAGCAGATCAACTGTTTTCGGGCTTTGTTCCAACAAAAGCAAAGTTAATAAGTTTTTGACAGAGCCATGCATGTTCATCAGCAGAGGTCAGCATCATCCAAGGCAGTTTCGAGCTTCTAGTTTGCTCAGAGTCAGGGTTAAATCAAACAGCAAATACAGATTTACTTCACATAGTGACTGTCAGTTAATCGTTGTCTTCCTAAGAGTTCTTGGAAAGTTATTCCACCTTTGAGATGATTCTTTTTGTTTGTTTTCCCCCTAAAAAGCACTAAATAAGTACACCAAAGAAATAATGTATCAACATTACCATTTCAGAAAAACATACATTCTTCAATTTACTCAAAACAATAGTTTCCTAGTCAGAGAAAATCACATGGAATATATTGGAATTGTGTGACTTATTATAGTGAATGCAAATGCTTTGCTATGGGTTCCTGTATCCAGTAACAGAAATTGTTTTTAAGATCTTCAAGCTGTTGGGTGCATGAGGTATCCTCACATGTTTCAAAGTCCTCTCATAAATTAGCCTTTATTTTGACCTGTAAGTGATTTTCTGTGCAATGATATTTTTAAGGCCAGTTTGAGTGCAAAATCGCCATAATCTCTTGAAGGGTTGAAACATTAGTGGATAAAACTGGGCAGAAAGAAAAATGCACCTTATAAAGAACGACTTCTTAATACCCCTCCTTTGCCACCCCGACCCACTCTCAAGACGTCTCTTCCGTCTTTGTCAACTATAATAAGCTTTTATGATATTTCATGTCAAAAGGTATTCATTTACTTCCAAATTGTTTATTACTTATAAAAGCTTACTTTCACTGTTCAGCTGGAATATTTTTCTACCTGTAAAGATCAATTAGGGGTATCCAGTTGGAATGGAATGCACCATAATCTTTCCCATTAATATGAATGGAAATATTTTATCATTTAAAAGTCTTCTCACTTTGCCATCCAGTTTTCAGGTATAACTTTAAGTCACTAAGTGAGAGATAAGTGTGTTTATTGAGGAAACACTTGTAGAGAAGACTGGTGTGCGCCCTGCCCTCTTGGTGTTTCACAGTTAAGCTGGGAAGATGGTTGAATCGTTTTTATTTTCTAGAGATGTGGCTCTACCTGCCTGGAGTTGCTGGAGAGAATCCCCTCACAACGTATACGTTTATCAAAACATCACATCGTAAACTTTAAATATCTTACAATTTTATGTGTCAATTATTCGTTGATAGATCGATCAATCGATAGATAGATAGATAGCTTCTGGTTTCTATGTTGGAAGCTGCTGCCATCACGGGGCGGGAGGGTCAGGTTTATTTCTCCAATGTCAGGCAACATTGGGCCTCCTCTCTCATAAGCCGTAAATAAACGGAGACCTAGGTTAGGCCCTCAAGGATACTGGCAGCCCCACGAATATCCCACCAGAAATTCTTCCATGATCCTCCCTGGTGCTCAAATTCAGACTGAACATAGGCAATACGACATGGCAGGCTAGAACCACAGGATTAGGGAATTTGGAGTCAAAAGTTGTGGTTAAATTCTGCCTTCACCATTTACCAGCTAAGAACGTTGGATAAGTCCCTGTACCTTTCTGAACACTTGCCTTTCTCAGCTGTAAAATGGGGACAATAATTTCCACCATATGGATTTGTCATGAAGTTCAAGTAAAATGCATTAAGAAAGGATTTTGTAAACAAACTGTGACTAGTAGCCCTTGCTAATTATCCTTGGCAGTCATTCATTCCTTCACTCACTCATTCGTTTATCTACCAGCAATCCTGTCTTGAGAACCTAACACTTCCTCTAACTACGATGAGTCATAACTAGCTTTTGTCCTTTAGGATCAGCTACTTACCTATTCCCTAAGAGTCCATGATTAGCCAAGGGTCCTGCTCCAGACTCCAAAGCCACAAATCTCCCTTTGTTCATGTCATCTCTTCACCAAGGCAAATATCTGCCAGACCTCCACCTTCAAGGAACTTCAATATTATAAAAAGATATAGTTCCCCAAAGCTGAATTTACAAAACTCTCAAAGTATAGGAAAATTCAAGTCATTTTTTTCTACACATTTTTCCTTCAAGTATATTACTCATACATGCCCAACAGAAGCTAAATTTATCTGCTTCTCCCAGCTAAGCCATCTGTTGCATGTAAACATCAATGATGCATGCATCTAGTTAATTATGGTTCTCAAAAAAAATCTGACAACCAAGGGACATTAAGTCTTAGGTGTTGATGCTGACATTACAGTGGTATGTGAAAAGATCTTTGTGTCAGAATGGATCTGTAATAGGTTTACCAGTAAAGGCAGAAAATTTGGAAATATAAAGAAAATATAGGTCTCATGAAAGGGGGCATGTACGTCAACACAGAGGGGCAGGGAATGAAACTTTTCAAAAGTGTCATTCATGTAATGGGAGAAAATCATTCTAAAGCCATTCAAAGGAAAATACAGGAAGCAAAACAGAATTTTTCAAAATCCAAACTCACATACACATTCTTGCCTTCATGAGCCCCTTAGGCCAACTACATATCCGTAATGAACTGTGTGTGGGTAAGTCTCCAATGAGGAGCAATTCTTTTGTGTGTGTGTGTGTGTGTGTGTGTGTGTGTGAGAGAGAGAGAGTAGGGGTTAATTAGGTTTATTTATTTTTTTTAATGGAGATACTGGGGATTGAACCCAGGACCTCATGCATGTTAAGCATGCACTCTGCCACTGAGCTATACCCTCCCCTCTCCCCAGGAACAATTCTACCAAATATGTTTTTATGGTACTCATTCTGCCAACAAACATTCATTGAATGTAAATTATTTATTGACCTAAATTACCATTCCACTAGAAGTAAATGGCAAGTTAGAGTAATGGTGAAATCAATAGCATCTCTAAAGGATATCACCAGCTTCCTATTAATTTTAGTGAATTTTCTCTTTTTCTCTTTCTTATAATACCAAATGAGGACTCTTTTCTATGCTGCATTTGAAAGAGACTCGTATTGGGGAATATCAAATCAATCTGCATAGACTGTTACCCACACTTGAACAAGTAATGATAAAATGAATACACGACATTGATTAATCCTAATTCTTAGAATAGACACACTGGCAGCTGGTGTCAAATGAGAGGCAGAAAACATTGGCCCACACTTAACGTCCCGTTAAATGCTAGAATCCAACCAAAGTCATGTCCTCAGTATCTTCATATTGAAAGCAATGAACCACACTCTTTATTCCTATCAAAGCTTAGTCTGGGGAATTTGGATAATTCCAGGCTATACGCCACATGAAGATCGCAGACTTGCAAAAATGAATGAGGTCATTTGTTCTTAAGTATGCTGACAGAGAGAAACCCACAGACTCAATACAGTAAATAAAAAATTATATGTGTTTTCTCTCCTGCTTTACAAGCTGCATTCCCACCCCCTAAAGAAAAATCTTGTCTCCATAAGGGATGCACTTAGATTCCTATCTCTGCTCTTCACTGAAGGCACATTTGTCATTTTATATCAGCAATAACCGCTGAAGTAAAGACCTTCAGACCATCTTCAGCTCTTCTACGTTGCAGGAAAACTTTCAAGTGTTTATAAAGTGTATCTTCGCTATGAATATTAAAAACCTATGTTTACATTTTATTAATTTAGTGTTATTCTAAATGTTCACAGGAAACTCTAAATGTATGTTTAAAATTAGTTATAATTTTTTTCCAAGCAAAAAAAGATAGTAATACTCCTGTATTTCTGTTCATCTAGGACACCATGAATTTTGAAAATTACCATTGGGAGAAAAACAGAGTATCACATTAATTGTATGTAATTATTTCAAAAGCATCAAAATATTAGGGGGTCATGTGCCTTTTATAAATGTGAATTGTCAGATTTTGCATTTGCTCAAAGAAGGGACTACCTAGCAATGTTTGTAAATGTGAAGGATGTGGGTGCATATAAAAATTCTGAAAACATGCACTTCACTGATCTAGGTGTCCAGATGCATTATAATGGGACAAGTGACGATCAGAGAGATGTTCTGTAAGAATTATATATATATATATATGTTTTATAATTACATGTATACATAAATATATTTGTTTTTCCTTAGTTTTCACAACAGTCTGAACAATCTATGTTTGACAATTGGGAATGGGTAGAGAAGTCTCTGTAAACTTAACCGAGAGCAATGTATGCAATTTCTTTGGCTGACTACACAATATATTTGGATTTCATTGATCTGAAAGGTTTGGCAGTAAATAAGACCAACACACCTGAAGTTCCTATTAGTGAATCAGACCAGACTTGACTTCCCATTGAGACTCATATGGCTACACTGGAACTGGCAGTCTCAGGGCAGCTGACTTGGTGCAGAAGTCGACTGGAGCAAAGATGAGGAGGAGATACAGAGGGGTACTGTTGAGTAGAGTGGTGGCTGGTACCACATCTGCAGACCCATTGACTAGCTTCGAAACTTCATTTTGAAAACTGTTTACTGACATCCTTACAGCACAGAATACATAATTGCCTTCTGAAGCATTGCTAATAAGCTCCTGCTTGGGTAAAATAAGCAAAGAGCTGGGTTGTTTCCTACTTGCTGTGTTTGTTTCCTATTGATGCTGTAACAAATTACCATAAACTTAGCAGTTTAAAATAACACAAGTTTATTAACTCACAGTTCTGGGGATCAGAAATCTGAAATAGGTCCTTGGGCTAAGAAAAAAGGTGTCAGCAGAGCTGCATTTCTTCTGGAGGTTCTATGAGAAAAATCTGTCTTCCTTGCCTTTTCCAGTGTCTGAAGGTTACTTGTATTCCTTGGTCATGGCCCCTTCCTCCCATCACTCCAGTCTCTCCTTCTGTTGTCACATCTTTCTCCTTATCTGCTTCTGTCATGACATCTCCTTCCCTATCTCTGACCCTTCTGTCTCCCTCTTTCCCTTATAAGAACCCTTACGATTACATTGGGCTCACCCAGATAATCCATGATAATCCCCCCATCTCAAGGTACTGAATTTAATCATATCTGCACAGGCTCTCTTGCCATGTAAGGTAACACAGGTTCTAGAGATTGGGACATGGACATCTTTGGGGGCCATAATTCTGTCTACCATACTTGCTTCCTGTCTTTCTTCTCCATTCCTTTTAAAATGGGAGCTCTCAAGTGATGTTCTGTGGTCCATTGGCAAATAGCAATGTTGTCTGAACTCCAATAGATCTTCTGTTACACTACTATTTGTAGTGTGGCAAAGTCTAGACCTCAAAGTGTGCTCCTCAAAGTGTAGGAAAGCAGATCAACACCACTTAGAACTTGTTAGAAATACATATTCTTGGACAAAAGTCCGAAACTCTGGGGATATGGCCCAGCAATCTGTGGTCCCCCAGATAATTCATGCTTAAGTTTGGGAACCACTTACATTTACAGACTTACATTTCTGATATGTATTATTTGTGTTAGCCTTCATTACTTTAAATCAGTGTTTGTCACGTCTTTTTAGCTCTAGTGAGCTTTACCAGCTGAACCAAAGATGCACATAGTGGATAGGGTGAGTAGGCCTTGAGCTCTTTTGCTAGGTCAACACTTCCAAAAGACACCAAAATCTCATGGGAAAGCCATTTATATTGCATTTTCCAATGCAATATGGACCCCAAAAGTTCCAATTTCCCTTTTTTTTAAAATACATTATTATATTTATTTTTTCCAGTTTTCTTGAGAAATAATTGACATACATCATGGTATAAGTTTAAGCTGTACTGCGTGATGGTTTGATTTACATATATTGTGAAATGGTTACCACAATCTGTTTAGCTAACATCCATCTTCTCATACAGATACAAGAAAAAGAAAAGAAAAAAGGAAAAGATGTTCTCCTTCTAATGAGAACTCTTAGAAATTACTCTGTTATCAATATTCCTATATATCACACAGTAGTGTTAGCTAAGGTCAGCATGTTGTCCATTACATCCCTAGTACTTATTTATCTTATAACTGGAAGTTTGTACCTTTTGACCACCTTCCTCCAACTCTCCCCCACCCCCATTTTCTTTTAACGGTTCTTTTTCCACAAAGATTTTCCTTGGAGAGCCTCAGGCGTTCACAGGGCCTGTTTGGTATGGGATGAAATTAGATAGTGCCTATTGTGTGTCAGGAATTCCATAAATTGTTTCTCATTTAGTATTTCATCACATTCTTCACCTCAGTTTTATAAAATAAATGTGATGAATTTTCATTTTAAATATGAAGAAACTGAGGCTTTAGAGGGAGGGACAGGATTCACATCCATTTGTTTATTCACAGTATACCCAGCAAGACACAGCATGACTAGTTCTCAATGAAACAAAAGAGGAAAGAAGGGAGAAAGGGAGGCCCCTAAGGTCACAGAAGTACTAAGTAGAAGAGACAGGATTCAAAGCCATATCCATCTGATTTCAATCCCAACTTCATTCCATTATGCAACGTTGCCTCCAGTGAATGTGAGCCTGTGTGTGTGTGTGTGTGTGTGTGTGAGCGTGTGTACACCCATATATAACTATATGTAGATCATGCCCTATACTGTTAACAGAGGATTACTATAAATGTCGAGCTTAAGCTAGTAACCATGGATTGTAACTGGTTATTATCAGTTTTCAGTTTAGGTCATGACAATATACCTGTATCCACTGAGGTACCAGGGAACCTTTTCAAACACATAGACAAACAGAAACCCAATACAATTAAAAAAATAAAATATCAATTATGCATCAGTAGTTAGAAACACATCTTTATGTTTTCGGCTTATTTTGTATGTGTTGCATAGGCTGAACCATCTTCAAGGAGGAATGTCTATGGTGAATTTTCCTTTTCCCATAAACATCTATGCAAATCACCCATTCATTAGTTATACTCTCATTTACTTTTGTCAAAACACATATTTCATAACATAAAGTTACTTAAAATGTTGTTGATACTTTTGGAAAAGCTGATTCCACTCGAAGATTTTTATCATAAGTAAATTACACGGAATTTTCCATGGAATGTGTGCACATGGTGGCAACAGTTACTTATCAGTCATAATTGATACATTAGACTTTCATGCCTCCAGTGCAGGGATTCATAACCTGGAGTCCATGGATGAGGTGATCCAGGGACAAAATTCAAGTCATTGTGAATCTGATACCACCAAAATCTATGCATTTTATTTTAGGCATTTCAAAACATTGATTCTGAGAAGCGGGCCATAGATTTCAGTAGACTGCTAAAGAGGTCCATGGTACAAGGGAAAAAAAAACCCTGATTTAATGTCTCTATTTTATAGCAGATAATGTAAAATCAATGTTGCATGCACACTTAACTGTATTCAGTTATTTAATTCAATTTACAAAGAGTTAATGAACACAACCCTTATTCTAAGCATTGTTCTAGGTGACCAAGAGAATTTTCTTCTTTATCACGAGAAGTTTGCTGTTCTTTCAAAAAGTTTAAAATTTATTCAGAAAAATATTTTTTAAAAGTAAAAAATGTATGAAAAGAACCACTATATTAAATGACTAAAAATAGGGTTTTAAGAAAGATCTTAAAACCAGTGATCTTATACAGATTCCCTCACTTTGTTTAAAGCACAGCATTTTTTACTAGAATGAAAGAAATGATTGGCTGGGGGGCAGATTTATGCATTTATATTTCTGGTGGAAAATTCATTAACACTAAACATTCTCTAATAGAACTGCACGTGAGCTTTCTGCTGTAAGTGTTTAGCAGGGTTGTGCAACTAGACAATATTTGATTATGCTTGACACTTTGGGCATTAGTCTTGCTAGAAGCATTGCTTAAAATTCATAACCAGTAGTTGTGGTGAGATGCTACAGAATATGATGGATGTGTGAATTTGGAAACTCTTAATTTTTATAAGTGATTAAATACTGTAACATGAGCGTCAAGATTTAGGATCATTTCCCTGTAACTATGGTCTTGTTATAAACCATAAATTTCCAATTGATGAGTATAATAAAGGCATATATATACACATATACAATTTATTCTATTATTCAGTCAGTCAAGTGTCATATATTTACTATAATATTTGAATAAGCATACTCATTCAAGTATTTACTCAATAAATGTATTGAATATCAACTCTACTGCGAAGCACTGTGGAGGATATACAGTAATTACTGGGGAACTCTTAATTTTTCAGTGAACTTACTATCCACAGGAACCAGACACATAATCAAACACAATCCAAGTGCCAAGATGATTAGTTCAGGCCGCAAAAGTTTCTTTAGGAGATCAGACAATTAGAAGTTCACTGTGACTGGGAAGCCTGGGGAGAGGTTTGATTGTTAGAAGTATCATTTTTCTTTTTCACATCTCTGACCAGAAATGGAATAGCAGTCAAGATGGATAAGCTGACAGAGAGGTAAAAATGGGATGAAAGAGAGTATTTTTCAAAATTTTGCCCCCAATATAAACAAGTCTCACTATGACCTCCTTACAGATTCCAAGACCATGATTGTGAAATTCATTGGCAAAAGAACTCCAAGTCTATCGTGAATCTACAACTTATAAAGCACAGTTATATAGTAGGATACAGTTTATGAATGCTTGAAATGAAATGTAAAGAACTACGTAAAAAGGATTCATTACTAAAGAAACATAAAGTGTGAGAACCATAAGGATTATTAAAGACAAGAATATAACCAGGCAAGTGCCCAGGCTCAGAAGGATCATGCGCAGCCTGAGTCTATGGGAAGGGGGAGAAGCCAGAAGCAGGCAGGACACAGGTAATGGGAATAAGATAATGGTCCATGGCCTTTGTGCAGACATCTGTACATCTTAATCATCAGTGTTCCAGGACTTGTAACAAACACAGGCTCAGAACAGTGGTGGAATGACACATATGCAGAAATCCAGGTGTTAGAAAGTAGGCAGAGTAACCAAGGCAGAGTATCCTTTTCGAAGAGGACCCCAGGTAATGGGTTTGGTTTGAGTAGATAGCATAGGGAGTAGGAAAATCAAATCAACTAGGTATGACTGTATTTATTCATTTATTCATATATTCATTCATTTAACAAACATTTATTTACTGTCTACTATGTGCCAGATACTGTCCCAAGCACCAGGTAAAGAGCAGTAACCAAGACAATGTCCTTGCCCTTGTGAAGTTTACATTCTAGTCATTCATTATTTGCTTCTTTTTAAAATTCCATTTAAAACTCAATTTTAAAAAGTGATGATATTCAGGACTCAGACCTATGGATTGTATTCCAACTGCAGTGAAACATGGATATTTACATCTTTTGAAAGCTCCCATGGTGAATCCAATGTGCAACTGGTTCTGACAGCCATTGTCCCCAGATCAGTCAAGATAGGTTATGTTCTGCTGCAGGAACAAAGGCCACTCAAATTTCAGTGGCTTGAAACTAACCATGTTTATTTATCCTTCATGTTACATGTGTATTGCAGGGCTACAGGGCTGCCCTGCTCATCATGATCATGCTAATGGAGCAGCTACCACCTCAGATGTTACTGATCACCATCCAAGAGGGAAACAGCGCTCTGGAGGCTGCCACTCCAGGGATTAAATTCTCCTCTGGTCTGAAAGTGACACATATCACTTCTAGTCACAATGCCTTGGCCAGAACTAGTCACCTGAAACCACCCATCTATAAGAGGGCCAGGAAGTACATACTGTCATGTGACCAGAAAGTAGAGGAAGCCATGAATAGTTGCTGACCAACAATAATATATTATCATTAGGGACAGGCATTAAGGTTAACCATTGTTGACCAGCATTAATGACAATCACTGTTCACTATCACTAAAGATGATCATTAAAGATAACCATTTCTGACCAGCATTTAGGATAACATAAGAATAAGCATTACACCGACCCACATTAAGAGTAACTACTATTGGCCAGTGTATCCAGGGTTGTGTTAACCAGCATTAGGACAACGATTATGAACCAGCATTAATGATAACCACTAAGGAAAAGCATTACCTTGACCAGCATCAGGACAGCCATTGATGAACAGCATTAAGGATAACAACTTAGGATATCCTTCAGGCCAGGTAACTCAAATCTTGGATTCGTGGTCTCCATGTAGCCCATCCTGACCCACCAACCTCCCCATCTTGGCTGTATTTTGAACTACAAATTGCCCTGGCCCGTGCTCACCACCCAGGAGACATGAGATAACTCGCTTTTGTATTTCCAGAGCCTCATAAGTTCAGTTCCACCACGGTATGCTCCGCGAGGACTTGAAATGATCTATGTACTTTGCTGAGAGCGAGAGCTATGATTTACCTTGGAATCCCAAGCATGTAGCATGGGGTCTGGCATGTGGCATATGCTCAAGAAACGTTTGTTGAATTCATCTCCTAGCAGCCAACTTGCAGACGACTCCATTTTCCCTAAACTTATTCCTGCAACGGGTGACACTTCTCTGCCCTGCACACAGTGTATGCGAATGCCCAGGCTGATGAACTGTTTCCACTTAATTCCCTCGATTCCGTGTTCGACAGAGGTAAACACAGCGATGCCTCTGCCAATATGTAGGTGTGAATTTACTCATTGAATTAAGTCTCTGCTGTCAATACTAGGGAGACTAACTCCAAACAGCAGCAGAAGCACCCATCTTATTATGAAATACAATCCTGGAAACGTGTTCATCATAAATACAAATGATTCGCCACCTTCCCAAGTCTGATAATATTTCCTTACAAATCATAGCACAGCAAAGCCCTGGAGATTGATACACAGTGGAAGAGCCACGGTATTTTCAGATTCTGCCTCTGGTTTGTGCTCTCTCTCCCTCCCTCCCTCCCCTCTGACTACCTCTCTCCATCCTCTCTGTGTGTCTTTGTCTCTCTGTCTGTCTCTCTTTGTCTCTATGTCTCTCTCTTTTTCTGTGCCTGTGTCTCTTTCTCCCACCCCGACCCCACTTCCTCCCTCTCTCTTCCTCTCCCTCTCTCTCTGTCTCTCTCCACAAGCCCCTCCTCTCAATGCCTCATTAGCTGGATAACTGTGTGAATACCGCTTTAAGGATATATTATATCCTTCATCTCTACCTAGATAATAGAGTAAAAACCAGGGAAATTGCTCTCGATGGAACAAAACTCATTTATCACCAATAAACAGCAGCTGCTGATGCTTGATAACAACGCTGTCCCTCAGCACACTGAAATATTCATGCAAGGCTGTGCTAATATCAGAACATGTTACGCTAAAAATGCTTGATAAACAGAAGTGGGGATATAGGTTGAAAGGGATGCTAAATGAACAAAGATGGAATCTTTTTAAACTGGAGAAATACAAGCAGGTATCTCACCTCTGTGATACTGGTGGTGAGGCTCTCGTCGGATTAGGCAATTATTAAGCATCACAATTATTAAGTCACACAAAGAAAAATCAGGCTAAGAGATAAGTTTAGACAGTCAAAATGGTCCAATTCTCCTCCAGCTGTATTTCCTACCTTTGAAATACCTTTTGTGTTTAACAGGGAAGTCCATGCATAAGAATCCAATGGACTACATTAATGAACACTGAATTCATGTTCATATAAAATCTATTCTATATTATTATGAATTCATGTTTATATCTATCCCAACAGGGCGTCCTTTTGAGATTTTTCCCCCCAATTTATAATCTCTTTCATTTTTATGCCAGAAACTGGTACCTGCAGCCCCCAGCCATAGCGAGGATGTAACCTGAAATAGGATGTCTATGTAGAGCACTGATCAGCCCTTCAGGCAGTGAACACATAACTCTGGCCATGATGGCTCCATCCTCCAACCAAATGTTCTTTTGTCTTCCTAGGATATTTACTTTCTTCCTGTAACAGCCCTTCTTCTCTTAGAAACTGCTTCTTCCTTTACTTCAAATGTAGCTCTTTAGGGCCACCAAGTTTTTATATCACCCTATTCCCAAAGCTAGAGTTCATTGGTCGAGAAGTGGCCACTGGGCCCAAACCAGGACAATGTAAGTTCTTCCTGATGCCTTTTCTAGTTGGCACTGATTGCAAAGCTCCCAATTTGGTAGTGAAAGCTACAGAATATGATACTTAAGAGCAATCGGCAGCCACGTTCCCTGACTCATGGAGGAAACTTGTGTGCTGGGGGGGAAAGGCGAAGCCAATAGGTAGAGATAAAAGATGAAAAATAATTTCAATAGTGTTTGTAGTGGACATTGTCAGCATCCGACCCATATGCCTCTGGGAGCTTGACCGTTTCTGTGCATCCTTTGCCCAGCTTGTGTGCGTTTGCGTCTAATGGTCTACATCTGTGACTCTGTTAGGACAACAGCTCTCGGATTACTGGAGCTTCGCTGTGCTTTGGAATTTAATGATCCACACCTGTGACTCCTTTAAGCCATTCTATTGGCTAATGGAGCATCTTTGCTCTGACACGTGAAGCCAGAAGTGCCCGGGTTCACGTTTCCCCAGGGTGGGGGTGTGGGGCTTCCTGGTGCAGGCTTACGAAAACCACCCTCCCTTGCCGCCAGTCGGAGCAAACTCTGAGTTATAATTTCTGCTTTCTCTGGAGCTCCCCTGCAGGATCAGGCTGAAGCTGGGACCTGGCTTGGAACAGCATATTTGTTTGGCTTCCTCCTCTTCCCTGGCCCGCTTCTCACACGCCCCTCCTGCTTTCTCCAAAGAGCACGAAAAACAGAAACCAGGACAGCATTCAGGTGAGTCACTGGTCCCAACCATCCTTGGGGCTGTTTTTACTTTACCTCTGAAGGTTGCTTACTGAGGTATCCAGCGCCTTTCAATCCTGATTTGAATAGAGGTTCTGTCATTTGCAATCGAAAGAGACCTGAGTAATTCAACAACTGAGAACCCAGTTCGGTGGACTATGGTGTCCAAACGATTATTCTATAGAACATGTTAATAGGAACAGAAAAGTTTATGTGCTTATGGTTTGGCGGGTCTTTCTAGCTCAGAGTTGGGTAGTCAACTCCATATAAATGGTTGAGTCAATTTATATATCGCCAAAAATCCAGAAATAGCTCGAAGTCACCAAATCAATAAATAGTATTTCGTAAAAGTTTATTGGGCATATAAGAACACTTCGTGAACTGGGAACCTCCAAAAATAAAAACTGATATGAGGCTCATGGGTGTGAAGTTACAGGGTGTCTTATAAAGTGAAATTGAGCAAGTTAATCATCTGTTTTGTTTTTAGTGGAGGTACTGGGGAATTGAACCCAGGACCTCGTGCATGCTAAGCATGTGCTCTACCACTGAGCTATTTCATTCCCTCAAGAGTAACTTATTTAATCTTTACAATGATTGGTTATTACAAAAATAAGGGTTTCCAGGTGGCAGGGGATTGGTTAAAAGTGATTATTTGGTACCATTTTTAAGATGACTTAAGTTTCCTTTATGATTGTCGGAGGCATTTACAAGAAATAACCTAAGTTCAGTTTCACTTCTGTTGATGAAATAAGCTAGGTTTTGTTTTGCTCACATGGCTTAAATGGTTTTGTCTGTTCCGGGAATTCTCGCGTCCAGTCTCCATTTTATATTTCATTTTAACAATATCTAGATATAGTTCCATTTACCATTTAACAGCCTTTGAGACAGCACAGTAGAGAAAAGTTGGCTCTGTTGATCTATGTAGTTTTACAGAAACTGGTGTAGCAGAATACTAAGCAGGGTATTAATAACACTTCCGATCTTATTATGATTATAGACAACATGTGATTTGCAATGAATTTTAAAGGCCCAGGAGAAGTTTACTGATGCTAATTATAAGAAACATTTTGACAGCCACCATCTGGAGCAATGCTTAAGTGAATATAAGCTGCTAAAAATTAGTTTAATATGATAACCAGTTTATTGGGCAGGTGACAGAAATATCTCTCTATTAACTACTCATCAGGGGTTGAGATCATTTGCTCATACTTTTCTAACATTTCCCTCCCCTTTTGAAAAAAGAAGGCACAACCAACAAAGACCCAGACTGAAACGAGTTACAGCTTTGGGACTAATTGGTGCCTGATTAAAGCTATTCAACCATGACCATGTTGTAAAGTAGAAGCAAAAATGGGGCCCTGGCAGGAAAACCCATAATTACTATGACAAAGAAACAGCAATCTCAGTGCTAAATTAAAAATGGAAGTGTTTCGCATTTTCTTGAGAAAGGAGGTTCCGTAAGACTGTCTTTTACTCATATAAATAATCTGTCAAATTGTTATTAAATATTAATTTTAATATTGGAAAAAGTGGCTTATGCATCATTCTCATGTAATTATTAACCATTAATTAATGCATGAACTTCAAAATAATTAAGTAACAGCATTGATACAATGTCAGTTCACAAACCCAAGCTATATATTAGGGAATTTCAGATACGCAGACTCTGTTTTCTGCGCGATTTATAACAGAAGTAGAGTGGAGGTGTGGGGACCGTGGTCATCTTTCTAAGGTGTTTTATTCAGAAATCACTCTTCTAGTAAAGCAGACTTAAGGTATTAAGCCAAAGCCTTCTGTATGTTTCATTTGCAAATGAAGCACCTTGATGTAACAACTTCGCAGTTCTTCATCTTGTTTTCACAAATATTTCAAAAGGAAGGAAAGCTCATTCAGTGGTACTGATGCATTTTAGCCACTTGGATTGTGCTTTTGTTCATGATCTAGGCTGCTATTCATTCGTTTGTTCATTGATCCATTCACTCCTTCAATCAACATTTGGCTTCCCACAGTTTTCAGGCACTGGGCCTGTCATGATGGCTAAGTGGGTAAGACAGAGCTCCCTCCATCGCGAAGTCCACCCACAGGCCAGCACTGGAGACAGACAGCATGGGACAACCACCAGTATGGTGTGATAAATGCTCAAGCAGACGTGCAGAACAGAGCTTAGAACACCTCAGTTGGAAGGAAAGGGAAAGGGGATGGTAGGTGAAACCGTAGGCATCTAGGAAAGGGAAACATTTTTGCCAGCTGAATTTGGTCCTAGATGGAGAACAAGATTTTTCCAAGTACCAAGGAAGAATGAACTTTCTGCAGGTCCAGTGACCCTTAGAAGCAAAGCCATAAAAGTGTGGAAGCATAGGAGGCAAATACTGAGAAACTCTGAGTAGCTTTATCCAAAGTTGACAAATCTATAGATCCCTTAGATCTGGCTAGTCAGCACAGGGAGAGAAGGCTAGGACCAGCATGTTTGCAAGCTAAATTAAATTTGGTTTTTGTGCCCCCATGCTGCACCCCTGTAGAATAGTCTGTTGATTGGGGAAGTTTTCTTGCCGCAGTGAAGGGTCTAGAGTGCACTCGTGGTAACAGCACACTCAGCCCTGATGCTGACTGGCGGTGTGATGGGGACAGTGCTTTGCATCCCTTCGTGCTGCTTGGGCACTTGAACTACACTCTACATATATGAGACTTTTGAGCTTAGAAACAGGCACCACCAGCCAGTGAGGCTAGGGCTCTTCATATAAAGGCATAAAAGCAGTCTTTGTCAGGATTAATTAAGTGGCTGGACAGAGAAGACCTCATTAGTAAAAATTTTCAGTATCTGTAACTGGAAGGGATAGGAAAAGGCAGGCTCGAGCACAGCTCAGCATACCCAAAGGAATGAAAATTCTCTGGCAAAGTTGTAAAAGCAAGACAAAGACAGTAACCCTCAAAATTTAGAAATTGCTACCTTCTCTTCTCTGTGTTTATATTCTAAATTCTCTATATCTGATGAGTCAGTACTGGGAATGTAATATGCAACATAATTAACATAATTAACGCTGCTATTTGCTAATATGAAAGTTGTTAACAGAGAGTAAATCCAAAGAGTTCTCATCACAAGGGAAAAATGTTTTTCCTATTTCTTTTAACTTATCTCTGTATGAAATGATGCATGTTGACTAATTTTGGTAGTCACTTCATGATGCATGTAAGTCAAATCATTATGCTATGTACTTATAAAACTGGAAGAAAATAACTCTGTATCTGAAAATGTACCCAAAATTCATCTAAGAGTAATTAGGGGCCTCCAACATGCAGACACTGGTGGAACACTTCCAATTTTAACCTTGGTTCTCAAGAGAGCATGTTAGAATCTACTGGAAACCATAGGATAAAACAGGTACATCCTCCTCAAATGTCAATTTTACTTGATGAAAACTACCTAAGATATTAATGCCTATAGTATAAATTTGTATGTAGAATTCACTTGACATTTCATGGTAAAACGAAAGACTTCAAAGAGGCTCTGAATTTTCCGTGGATACCCTAGCACTCTGCCGTTAGGAGAACGTTAGAGAAGAAATTTGAGAGGCATTTCTTTATTTAATCCTAACAAGTATGTGATGCTTCCTATGTTACCCTTGAAGAGGTTAAGGTTCACAGAAGTTATTAATTTGCCCAAAATGTTACAGCGCCCTTAATTAGAAGATTTCCACTGATGTTTTAATCTCAGCTTGAACAAAAATAAATGTAAGACAAGCACATAGAGACCAACCTTAACTTCTGTGTCTAGCGTTATATATTAGCACTCACATTTCAAACTGTCATCTTCTTTCACCGTTTCTGTCTAAACAATAAAAAATAAAAACATGTAACTAAGTGTTCCGTATGTACTACAAACTGAAAACTTCCAAAGCTCCTCATGTTGAACCATTTCCATGGTTAAAACTTATCCTAAGTTTTGTGTTGTCTTTGGAAAAATGGCACTTAACTGCTGCCATCAGGGATGCCAGTTCCTCACACGTTAATTTTACTCACTCAGAGAGATTAAGCAATGAGTCCAAGCACACACAACTGGCATGAGTCCGCCTAATTTAAGAAAGCCTTCAGAATATGAAAACAAATACATGTATGTATATGCATGACTGGGACATTGTGCTGTACACCACAGATGGACACATTGTAATTGGCTGGACTTCAGTTAAACATTAAATAAATATTAATTGTACCGCTAAAAAAATAAATAAATACGAATTCACGAAAGAAAGAGAGAGAGAGAAAGAAAGAAAGAAGGAAAGAGAGAAAGAAAAGACAGACAAGAGAAGGCAAAGGCAGGTTCCGGAGTGACTGATGTAACAAGACAAACCCTCCAAGGAGCTATGGGCCACAGAGCCTAAGACGTAAGAACTCCTCTAAGGGAACGTACTATCTGGAGAGCTGGGACTTTTTGATCCTTTTAACCCAGACACATGGCAACACCATTGATAGGAAACATTGCCATTTTTCACCAGCAGCTCTATAGTTGTTGACCCTTGGGCTTGCTCAGGAATGCATTCAAGATGCTGTCTTCCGGCAGTCAGCATCCGTAACCTCCCACAGTATCCAAAAGGCTGGAAGTCCAGAAGCTACATTTACTCAACTCCCTTGACACTAGTATTCTGGGTGTGCTATAGGTTTTGCCAAGTGGATATATTCATAGGAGATACAGAAAGCATGGGAGAGATAGAGGTCATTCTTTCTTTGTTCTTTGGGCATAAAAATATGGCTCAGCACATACGATGTTGACTGGATTTCATGGTCACTGTAGTAGCTTCCTGGTCCCTGCACTGCAGTCATGTTGGCATATAACCTTGGAGTCAGCCTAGAAAGAGCCTCCTGATTTTGATCCCTTTAACCCTTCCTGTAGTTCTCTAAGCAACTAATTCCCTGTATTAAATTCCCTTTTGGCTTGAAATTCCTAAAGAGGTTTCTTCTAGGGAACATGATGTAAATCATGTCTGTAGTGCCACTATGAGTTGTTACTAGCAAAAATGCGACTTAAAAGGCCAAACACAGGGATCTGAAGTTAGGAATGTGTTCCTTCCTTATTTTCTGTTTTATTTAGCCAAAGATGACCCAGGGCTTTTGTAGGATGGTTGTAAAATGGCTCTTTCCAGTGTTGGGTATTTCCCATTCTCACAATATATATGATCTGTTTTCTGAAGGTGAGTACCTATAACAGTGATTCTATTCTTGTATATCAAAGCAAATTCTCATCTCTGGCTCTAAGTTAGTATCCCTCGGGGTCCTTAAAAATGTGATACGCAGGGCTCCATATCCAGAAATTCTGATATAATTGGGTTTGGTGGAATCCAGGCATCCAGTGTTTTGTAAAAACCTTTCTGGTAATTCTAAAAGGCAACCAGGGCTGATGACAACTGGACTAGACCAAACCACAGCACTGCAGTTGAGCCACACTGCAGAACACTTTCACAGTGCACAGAGAGAGCCCAACACAAAGCCATGTCAAATGCTCTAGTGACAGCGTACTCATGCAGTTCAGATGAGGATGAGAGCAGTGAGGCTTGCAGTTGTCCAGGGATGATCGCGGAAGAGTGACTCAGGCTGAACTTTAAACAGTGAGTGCACAGGTGGAAGAGAAAGAAGGGGGTATCCAAGCAGTGGAAATATCCAAGATAAAGGGACAAAGCAGATATGAGCATGTTACCGTTGACAGGAGATGTGGGCAGTTGAAAATCGACCTGGCAAGAGGGGAGTATGAAGGCTGGAGAGTGGAGGGAGGGCACAGATTACAGAGGGCCTCAGAAGTCAGCCTAAGGGGCCTAAACTGGAAGCACAATGCAATTGGAAGGTCAGTGAAAAGGATGCCCTGGTCTTCGGTCATGACGGATGGTACCATCTTTGGGAAACTGATATTCCTGAACTGACAAGTATTTCAGCTTGATGATGAAAGCTTAACTCTGGATATAGCGAGACTCTTGGAATGGAGAAAGATGTGAGAGTAACTTGGGGTTTAAGCAGCATCACAATCGTCTATCACCTGTTCTGGCCTGAGGTTAATGATTCTCACAAAATCCTCAGGGAAGAGTGAGCCTATGTTGGGGAAGTCTAGTCTTTCCTCATCATGTGACCTCATATTTGTTTAGGTGACACCTGTCACGAACACGGTCGGAGCTCCACCTAGATCCCCTGTGATCCCTTTTGGCCATTGCAGTGCATGCCCACTCTGGTTTCTGCGGGCCTTTGTGTCTAATGCCTTCACCTGTGGATCTCTTTGGAGGACACCCCACCAGCAACTGGAGCTGTGTTCCGTGCTGTGGAGACCCACAGTGTCTGGGGTTGGTGTTCCCCACGTACTCCATTTTCCTGGCAGCCCTCAACCAATCACTGGTAGATGCCAGAGTATGAACGCCTAGCTCCTTTCCTCCAACTTGAGACAAAGTCTAGAGCATAAATCTAAACCCTGGATCTCCCTGCAGGATTAAACCAAAGCTAACTGTCAGGGAACCTTGCCCGAGACTGGAGGCTTTTATGGCGTTCTCTCTTCCCTGCCCGGCTTCTCCAGTTCCCTAATCAGTCTCCCCTAGGAGCACATCCTTAACGTATCATGCGCACAGAAATGCTCACCGCAGGGTCCTTTCTAGAGAGAGCCCAGCTTGGGCTAGCACGCTACCGAGGTGCTCTTACACGTGCCGTGTTGCCTGTACTCACTGTGGGCTTTTGTTGTCCTCTCCTCCACATCAGATTTTTAATGGATAACTTTTTTTTAAGTACCAGGATGAAGCTGAGACTCTGACTTGGGAGTTTGTCCAACAAGTCAAAATAGTTACTCTCTATTTTTACCAAATCTGAAGTTAGAAATCAGTACATCAAACCCAAGCCGTAAATCTGATGTTATTGGATACAGAAAGGATCATTTTGAAAAGAATCACCACTTAGCAGACTCTTTTCCATTCATACCATTCTCAACATTAGTATAAATGATTTATCTTCCGTTTCACAACCAACTGTGTTGCTATAAAAAGCTCAGAATCTTGACCATAGTTCTCTATTGATAGAACATTTTTTGCAGATTTAATTGATTCATCACCCAGTTTTATATGCCATTCTAAAAAAAAAACCTCTCTTCTGTTCTTTAATCTGCCCGAAATATTGTGTAAATAATTTTTGTTACACTAGACAAAATTCTGTCCATATTTTCTTTCACAGCCACATGCAAATGCACATGCACACACACACTCCACATTCTTCTCTGAACAGAGGCATCTTTGTGCACGATGCTGTACTTCACGTCGTAGTACCCAGCTTAGTGCCTCGCATGTAAGAGGCATGTTAAGAGGAAACATATTTTTTGAACTTGCATCATCAGCAACATTGTTTATCTCCCTGCACCCCATTTCCCATTATAAACCCCATGATTAGAGTAAGGAAAACACTGCCTTATCTAGGAGGAGGCTGGGGTGCCTTGGGAATCCGTCTCAGACAGAAAGGAGTCCTCTCCTCCTGCCATGGGAGGCCGTGGGGAAGGAGGAGAAGAGAAAGGAAAGCAGGAGAACACGTGCCTTGCCTTCCCTGCTCGGGGTTGCATCCTGCAGTGGAGAGGTCTGTCACATGGTCTGAGAGAGAAGTTGAAAACTGAGTGGTTTCGGGGGGCAGAGTGTGCTCCTAATTAGGAAATCCTGAGATGACAGACATATAGGGAAGGAGAACGCTTTGTAGAGTGGTCCCCACGTGACTCTTGTGTATCGCTACCCCCCCCCCAACTTCCCCTATGTGGAATGGATCTGAAAGTTTCCAGATGCTCCAGGGAGGGACCAAAGTGAAGCATAAGAGTCTAATGGGGAACTTTCTATGAAGAGTCTCTGTGGAGGGGAAAGCAGCCTAGTATCTGAGCCATAGAGGGAAGGCCACTCAGAGAGTGGATGAACGGAAGGATGAGTCAAACCTTGAAGGGTGCGCAAAACCAGAGAATCTAAGTGGGACCCAGGAAGCAAGGAGAGATGGCTGACTCTAACAAGAAGATGGGCCACAAGATGTCCAAACCATGGACTTCAGCAGTGCATGCCAAAAGGCAGCCAATTCCAGGACCATAGCAAGCACAGTCCAGAGTGTACAGTAAGACCTATCCAGGAACCAGACCAGCCCTACCAGGGAAATGGCCCGAGTCCCCCACTGCTCACTCCCAGCCCTGGGAGGGCTGCAAACTTCCCCATCCAGCCACAGCTGGAGAAGAAGGATGAGCAGGAAGACAGCCTGAATGGGGAGCTGAAATTTGAATTGACTGAATATGTTATGAAATGGACTGAATCATATAAAAGGGATTTAAACCAGAAGAGAGAAAATCTGTTAACTTTTTTCTCTTGTATCAGTTATCTATGTGCATGCATAGTTTTCTATTACTGCTATAATATGTTATCACAAATTTAATGGCTTAAACAATGCGAATTCATTATCTTACAGTTCTGGAGGTCGTAGGTCTTGACACAAGTCTCACTGGGCTAAAATCAAGGTATCATCAGGGCTGCATTCCCTTCTGAAGGTTCTAGGAGAATATCCATTTCCTTGCCTTTTCTAGAGTCTAGAGGTCATCCGTATTTCTTAATTCATGAGCCCCTTTTTCCATCTTCAAAACCATTCTCCCGCAGTCACATCTCTCACTCACTGACTAGGAAAGGTCTCCACTGTTAAGGACTCACATCAGCAAATTGGACCCATCCAGATCATCCAGAATAACCTCTCCCTCGCAAGATCCTTGACATAATCATATCTGTAAAGTCTCCTTTGCCTTGTAAGATAACGTTCACAGGCTCCAGGGATTACAGTGTGACCATCTTTGGGTGGCCATTATTCTACCTGGCATGGGCCACAATGATGGGGAGATATCAGAGGTCAAGCATGAACACTCAAGGCCCCTGAAAGCAGAGACTCAGAGTGAGCATCCTGCCGTTTCTACCTCATTCTATTAGCCGGGGCCAGAGTTAAAGTAGGAGGCACCGCAAGGTTGCATGGCAAAGGGCCTTCACTTAGGGAAGGGAGAAGAAATACAGCCATTTCTGCCACCTTCTCACCTCCCACCCCCATCCCGTATCACTCCTGCTAGCAAGCCAACTCACTCCACTTCATGCTTGCACATTACTAAATTGAACCTGTGTTGTAAAGTACAGAGATACAATAAATGTTAATGAATAGAATGGATTTTAATTCTACCATGAACAGGATGGTTATTAGATGAGCCTCTCAGAGCTGATGAGAATATAAAGTAAATGAGAATAATATACCTGAATCATCTTTGTTTATTCGGCCACTTTTGCTAAAGTGATCATGTTTTCTGCTTAACCATCATCACAATTTTGTGGCTTCTGGTCAGCTATTCCCCACTGATAAATGGAGCATTTCCTACACATCCATGAATTTAAAAATCATACAATCAGCCTAGGCAAATCCTGGATATGGTGGAAAAAGCAAAAATAACAGACTAACAGAGAAGTAGATAAAACTATTTGGAAAATAGTTTTAAAAAGTAATTGGATTTTCTCTATTTTTTTAATCATGTTTTGAGCAATTTTTCTTTTTAGTTCATAGCAGAACTGAGCATATTTATTTATTTATGAAAGAAAACTTTTATATGTTAAAGTTTTATAACAAAGAAACTTTTTAAGATTATATTTATTTTTTCTTGAAATATATTTATTTTGAACAATGACCCAACATGTTTCTTTTCTAAGAAGATCAAGGCAAGGGCAAAAAACAGACATCATGTGAATCTATTTGGAAGCAAATTTTGATTATTTAACTGTAACAAGGAAGGCCATACTAACATAGTGCCTCTAATTGACTGGTTTTCCACTGCAATCAATTACTTTATCTGTCATTGCAACTGATCATCTGACAGTGCATTTTTCTCTGCCCCTCCCTGTTCCTACATTTTCCTGTCCATTCACTATATTCACTGCTGGGTGTCACCTACGACTTCCAGCCTCACTCCTGATATGAGCTGCTCATGACTTGGGCATCCTCCAGTTCCACTGGTCCCAGGGAGTGTGTAGTTAGATTGGGATGCCTACACCATGAAGGATCCTGTATGGCAGTGCTGACCCGAGGTATCTGGTGAACCCTCAAAATCATAGCTTCCCATCCACCTCTCCCATCCCAAGTCATCCCATTGCATCCCTGATATGTGGGTAGATAAAATGAAAATCTGATGACATCACTCCGCTGCTTAACACTCTCCAGTGGGTTCTCATTACGGATAAAATAAAAGCCAAAATGCAAAAGTTGAGCCACTTCATGCCCCTCCGAATTCATCTCCTTTGACACTCTTTATTCACTCTTTTCCAGCCACACTGATCTTTCTGCCTCAGGGCCTTTGCACTTGCTATTTCCTCTGCCTGAAACCCTTGTTAATTCAATTCACAAATAGTTCATATATGTGTCAGGCACTGTTCTAGTTTGTGTAAACTAAACACACGAAAACCCCTGCCCTACTGAAGCATACACTCTCTTTCTCAGGATTTTTTATGGCTGCTTTCTGAGTCTTCTCTGGCTTTTGTAGCTAAAGAAATTCATACCTATAGTCTCTCTATGCCATAAGTCCCTGTTGTTTTCTTCACTCTTACCCATGCAGAAAATTATTTGTTTATTGCCTGCCTCATCATTTTAGACTGTGATCTCCATATGTATCTTGCTCTTTACTGGTACCAAGAACTGCACAGACGGTTGGAGAGAGAGGAGGTACACAGCACGGTTCACTAGACTCCGTAATTGGTACATCAGAACTCAACCGCTGCTTAGATAATTTTTCCACAGGAAATGCATCTATTGGAATAAATTATCATTTATTATAATTGCCCAGTAAAGTTATGTCTACCAATAATAGAAAGTCCTAGAGTCAGTTTTAGAGATGGTTGTTCAAAAACTTGTTTACTTCTGAATATAACAAAGTGATTTTGGATAAGATGGGAAAATCCAGTCCTTAGGAAGTTTTTTCAAGGCTGTCATTGTCAAGACATGTTGCCAAGACATGCAGGATTAAAATGCCCATTCATCTCAAGCAGGAGTGGGCAATCCTTGTTAGGTTAGCTTAGGGACAAGAACATCGGGGCTCTAAGAGACTGGAGATGGTGGAGTTATGGGTAAACTCCTAGCCTTGTGGAGGTAAGGCACAGTAAACACTACCTTGGCATCTCCTTTCTCTCCCTACCTCTCTACCTTTACTGGTGGGGTAGCACAGTTGTAGAGTTCAACTCCTCTTAGAAGCAGCGTAAAAGCCAAGAATAGCACTTCCTGAATGCAGATAAGCCATGTCCTTTTTCAAGGTTGTAAGTAAGACCGATCCCATTCCCAGGGCATGACTAATGCTGGAATGCCTTCAGATCTAGACATTTCTGTGGGTATGTGGAGACTTCCTGCTTCCCAACTGCACCCAAAGAAGCTTCCAGTCCAGCAGTGGCAGTGTGTGCTTGGTCTTGTCTTCACAGCAGAGGAGAACTGCATCAGACTATCCGATTACCAGCAACACCATGAGACAAAGACAGCAATAGAAGAGTGTGGGACATGAAAAAAAAATGCTCAATATCACTAATTATCAGAGAAATGCATATCAAAACTACAATGAGGTATCACCTCACAGGTTCAGAATGGCCATCATCAAAAAGTCTATACATAATAAATGCTGGAGAGGGTGTGGAGAAAAGGGAATCCTCTTACACTATTGGTGGGAAGGTAAATTGGTGCAGCCTCTATGGAAAACATTTCGGAGGTTCCTTAAAAAACTAAAAATATAGTTATTATATAATCCAGCAATGCCACTCCTGGGCATATACACCTAGAAAACTAATTTGAAAAGATACATGCACAACAATGTTCACAGTGGTACTATCTACAATAGCCAAGACATGGAAGCAACCTAAATGTCCATCAACAGATGACTGGATAAAGAAGATGTGGTATATTTATACAATGGAATACTACTCGGCCGTTAAAAAGAATAAAATAATGCCATTTGCAGCAACATGGATGGACCTAGAGATCATCATTCGAAGTGAAGTAAGCCAGAAAGAGAAAGAAAAATACCGTATGATATCACTCATATGTGGAATCTAAAAACAAAAAAAGAAAAGGAAAAAAAGGACACTATGAACTCATCTACAAAACAGAAACAGACTTGCAGACATAGTAAACAATCTTATGGTTAGCAGGGAAAGGGGGTGGGAAGGGATAAATTTGGGAGTTTGAGATTTACAAATGTTAGCCACTATATTTAAAAATAGATTTTAAAAAGTTTTTTCTATATAGCACAAGGAACTATGTTCAATATCTTGTAATAACTTTTAATGAAAAAGAATACGAAAACAACATATGTATGTATATACATGACTGGGACACTGTGCTGTATATCAGAAATTGACACATTGTAACTGACTGTACTTCAATTTATAAAAAAAAAAAAAGAAGAGCATAGGACTCTTAGGCCAAAGCAACAACAATAACAAAATACTTCCAATGTTCTTTGCTCAAGGTAAGAGTAGTCAGAACTGAGGCTGTTGGATGAAACAACCAACACTAAATTTCTTAGAATTATCATCAGGGATGATTTGGATGGAAGAAAGACATTCTTTGCAAATAGGAGGTAGCAAGGCAAGGAATCTGTTAGTACAAATGGAAAAAGTCATGAGAAATACCCTTATTTAGTATCCTAACCTGGTAAAGCAGGATATACCAGTTTCATAAATATTTAAAGCACAATTTTGAAATGAACATTTATATCCCTTGAAGTAGGTTGTTTGTACCCATATAAAGGACACTCTTAGAAACACTTCACTGTATCAAAAGTGTCAGTGAATTTATTTAGAATCAAGTCTGAAAATCCCATTGACATTGAAAAACTGCCTGTTAATCTGCTTTGTCTTGTAAGAGATTAAAACTTTTCTTCTTACACAAGTCTGAAGGTTATACAGGGAAGAGTAATAGATGGAAAATAGGTTCGTGGTTGCCAGGGGTGAGGCTGGGGTGGGGATGGGGATGTCTCTCAAGGAGTAGCACAAGGAAGCTCCTTTGTGGTGCTGAAACAGTTCTGTATCCTGATTGTAGTGGTGGTTACATGAATCTATACCTGTGATAAAATTGCATAGAACTACGCGTGCACCTACACACGTGCATGTGCAAGTGAGTGTGTGCAAAAACTGGTAAAATCTGAACAATGTCTATAGGTTGTACCAGTATCAGTCTTCTTGTTTTGATAACATACTTAAGCTATATAAGGTGTTAACCATCATGAGAAGCTGGGTGAAGGGTACGCAGAACTTCTCTGTACTATCTTTCAATTTCCTGAGAGTCTTTAAATTATTTTAAAATAAAAAAGGCTTTTAAAAGGTAGAAGTATGACTTTCCTAGGCTGGAGTTGGAGGTTCCTCCCTCAGGATTTGATGAGAAACAGCCAAGAAGAGGCCAAATGAATTATATTATGCTTGCCTCGTGTATCTCACAAAGACATAGCCAAATCACTTGATAATTCAGAGTTCAGAGGTCTGAAAATGAAAAACAATATCCCCCATCTAAAAAGAGTGTTTTATTTAAAATTGAGAGACCAAAACCATAGTCTTAAGTTGGGTTTCCTCAAAGCAGACCCTGACCCAAGGATGTGAATACACATAGCTTAGGTGAGACATCATCCTAGGGGGACTGGGCTTCAGAATACCTGAGTGGTAAACTTGCTCTATGATGTACCCTCAGCTGTCTTCCTCCCCTCCTTCCTGTAATTCCCCAGTGATGCTTCCTGAGATGATGTCTCGCCTAAGTTATGTGCAGTTTGATATAGTCCCACTTGTTTATTTTAGCTTTTGTTGCTTGTGCTTTCAGTGTCATATCTAAAAAAATCATTGCCAAGAGCAACGTCAAGGAGCTTTCTCCCTATGTTTCCTTCTAGGAGTTTCATGGTATCAATCTGATATTTAAGTCTTTCATCCATTTCAAGCTAATTTTTGTGAGTGGTATGAGATAGGAGTCTAATTTCATTCTTTTTCATGTGAATATTTAGTTTTCCCAACACCATTTATTGAAGAGACTTTCCTTTCCCCATTGTGTATTCTTGGCTCCCTTGTCAAATATTAGTTGACTGTATATGCTTGGGTTTATTTCTGGGCTCTGGATTCCATTCCATTAGCCTGTGTGTCTGTTTTATGCCAGTGCCATACTATTTTGATAACTACAGCTTTGTAATAAAGTTTAAAATCAGGAACTGTGTTACCTCCAACTTTGTTGCTCTTTCTCAGGATTACTTTGACCATTTGGGGCCTTTTGTGGTTCCATGCACATTTAAGGTTTGTTTTTTTCTGTTTCTGTGAAAAATGCCGTTGAAATTTTGATAGGGATTTCCTTGACTCTATAGATGGCTTTGGGTAGTACCTTCAAGACATTTTTGTTCTCATAGATGACTCTTATTTTTACAACATCCCCATACAGGTAGCAATATTATTTGTATCTTCCTCAAGGAAAGGGTTATCCACTTTGCATTATTGTGACAGCTTTTGGGGGCTCTGTAGCTTTATTCCTGGGGCTCCATTCTAGCTTCCTTAAATGTGCAGGCTCAAGCATGCATCTTCTGTCCTTGTGTAGGCATCAAAACCCAATCTCCAGCCCCTCGACTTGCTACTCCCCTGAGCCCCCTTCGCATCAGCTTCTGCCTAGTGCTCTGGTGTTCGGTTTCCTTTTCATTTCTCGTATCAGGAGATGTTCTTTGTTTTCTTTTAAGTTCAGCTGTGTAGAAAAAGATTGTCACATTTTGCCCAGCATCTGCGCCTCTTTGCTTTTCCTTATCAGCTCAGACTGCCATATTGCTTAGAGCTTTGAGGCATTTGCCATTTTATCTAATATCATCTATAAAGGGCAAGGTGCTACAGCCTCTCAAGTGTTCTGTGTGCTATATACTTGTAAGCATAAAAATAAAATACAATGAAAAAGGTATGAAACGTAAGTGGAATCCATGACATTGAAAATATCAGAAATGGTTTTGAAAGAGATCTTGGCTCAATTTCGCATTTTTTAGTTTAAAAAAGAAAATATGTCTTGAAAACATTGATAATTTGGTAAATCTGAGGAATCATGGAAATAGAGTGTATCTTAAAGTCAACCATCTATTTGACAAAGTGTTTTGTGACGTTCATGTAGGTGACTAAGGCATATTCATTATGGGCTAATAGGCTTAGGCAAGGACAGAGCTTTTTGAGGAGCACAGCTGCAGGCATTTGAAGGAACAACCTGATCTCTCAACCTGAAAGGAGTTAGGAGGCAGGTTCTCAGCATTTATATTGATGCTATGGGCGAAGACAGAGAAGACAAAGTAATAATGTTAGCAGACCACAAAAAGCAAGGAGAGAACACAATTTCTAAACCATCCTGATGTGCTGAAATGCTGAGCCAAATTCACAAGGTAATTTTTTGAGAGTGAAGGAAAATTTAGAGTGTCTTTTTGTGTAATTGGCTTCAATGTTCCTCATGCTAATATTCTGCAAAATCTGTCCAGTAAAATCTGCGTTCTTTTCAATTATTTCCTGGGGTATAATTCACATGCAGTGTAAGCACATACCACATTGGATATGTTTTTATAAATGTATCCAGTTGAGACATTCCCTTTGCAGTGATGCCCATTCCAGTTAATCCTCTCTCCCAGCCAGAGACAACCACTGTTCTGATTTCTACCTGTTATCAAGTCCAAGCTCGTATTGCTTGCCTCACAACAGGCCAATAAATTAAGAGATGAGATGTTGGGGAATAACAGCTTTATTCAGAAAGGCAGCAGGTGAGAAGATAGTGGACAAGTGTCTGAAGGAACCGTCTAACCAAGTTAGAATTCGGTCTTCTTTTATACTAAAAGGGGAGGGGCTGTGGCTGGTTGTTGTGAACTTCTTAGTGCCAGAATCCTTTTTGTTCTTGGAGCTATCCGCCTAGGTCTGGTCACAATGTTTCTGTAAACCTCCAACAAGACAATTGTTATTTTCTGTTCTGCATCTTTTTATCTCTATATGAATGGAAAATACCTTTATAACTTTAAAGGTCAAGCCTGGGAGGCAGAGCATTGAGAAAGGGATATTATGTATATTTCAGGCCATGGGCAATGTTCTTTTACAAAGGTGCAGGGCTAGCATGACTCAGCACAGGGAGCAGAGCGCAAAGGTTAGAGCTAAAAGAACAGAGCCAATTCACAGTCAGGTTTGCTCTTCTCTGTGACGTGACTATACCACAATTTGTTTATCCCCATTGCCTCATTAAAAGTGCAAAAAAGGAACTCCAAGCTAGGAGGTGAATGCATTTCAGCCTATCGAGATGATGTAAAAGAGCTGGAATTAATGAAGCTAGAGGGAAATTATTACTCCTCCTTTGGAGAGCACTGTTGGAGTCCCGTGTGGTTTTTCCTCCCTCCTCCCACACTGGGGGAAGGAAGAGGGATGTTTCCCAGCTCACCTCAAACCTAGTGACACAGACCTTAAGAGACTGCTCGAAAGGCTTGATAGGTAGTGCTTAACTGCAGGGGTCTCTCTTCACTCCATAGTCTATGTAAGTGGTGACCCCGAGAGCTATTTCATTTGACAATCAAGGGCACCGTGGACTAGGGACTGACTCTGCCTTGACTTACACCAAGGAGAGGCTGAAGGAAGCATCAGAGTAGAGGGCAGTGTTGAGAGCTACGCACCTCCACTCATGGTAGGACAAAGGCACTTTCTCCATCCTTTGGGCAAGATGTAGGCTCTGAAAGTGGCAAATAGATTGGTTTTGTTTGAGGAGGAAAATTGCCTAAGAAGTCTTCCTGATATGAAACGAAGTGGTTTGAAAAGAAAGAGGTTGAAGATGTATTTTTGGATGAAGAAACTGGGGATGCTCTTTCTAAGCAACTAGCCAAGGGAGATCCTACACTTACCAATATCAGACGTTCCCATGGGAAGTCTCTGAAAAATTCTGAAGAGTACCGAATGTCAACTTTAACTGCTTGCCAAGAGTGGCAAGTATAAACAGGAGATCACAACAGTACCAGATATTTAAGACTCTTCCTGTCCCCTAGCTCCCTTCCTTATGCTGGCGGGTTCCAAAACTTAGGCCAGCCAACTGAGCAGGGAGGAAGTACTACTGATCAAGAAAGAATCCTGAATCCTCCCAAACTGTATCTCTACCCTTCCCAGCCCAGTCTACACCCCCTGCCCAGTTTTTAGATCTGAGGTAAGCCAGAGAAAAAGTAGAGTTTGGAGTGGAAATATCAATCACTAAACTAAAACTATTCTTATGACTGGAGGGGTTTTGTTACACGAGAGTGACTAGAAACATTATGAGACCTCTTCTGAGATTTCATTTCAGAGAAAAACTTAGTCCACTGAGCAGTGGAGAAAAGAATAAAGTTTTGTGTGCATCTCCAATTGAAAGCTATGAAGTAGTCCATGAAATAGTTACAGTCTGTTGTTCAAGAGTTTGATGTTAGGAATGGTGCCTATATTTTTCCAAAATTTACTTTACTGTTTTGAATACACCACCTAAACTTAGGGCTACAGCTGATTAAAGATGAGGCCCAGGAGACGTCATTGGAAGGCCAACTCAGCTGTGTAAGGACAGACCTACAGTCTCTGCAGAAATGAACCACAGATGTCTGCTCATTTTTTAAAGGGTGAAATTTTTGCCTAACAAGTTTTTATTGAAATCTTGACTAGCCATTATATTTTATTCTAGGCTAAAATGTTCAGATAAAAAATGGAAATACCACATTTGTATTTTCCAAAAGGGCAAGGTATGAGGAAGTGTAATTCAAAACTGCCAACTTTAGAGTCAAACTTTTAAAGTGATTTTTTTTCATCCAGTTTTAACTAGTGGCTCTGCAATCAATTGGGTTGTACTACGAACATGATTTCAATGTCATGATAACAAGGTCGCTAGGTTGATGATTGTTGTACCTCATCATTCGGGCGTCGCCAGAATAAGAATTGCATTTACAAAAATACTAACTCTTCTGCTTATGAGATGTGACAAATTAATGGCAAATCATTAGATACTTAACTCAGCAGTGAAATCTCTCTAGTTACCTACCATAACTATTTAGAAATGTCTTTCTCTTCAGTAAATTGGAGAACTCTGCTTGCCACTTGCTTCTTCATGAAAACATACTCCTCCAAATGAAAGAGATATATTATCAGTGCACAGCACTGTGGGAGTAATTGGACCTTCCTAGAAATTCCAGGGCTTCAGCAATGCATTTCTTCAAGCTCTGCTCAAAACGTTCTGTAGAAGAAGAAGCACATATAGATGGC
Source organism: Vicugna pacos (assembly GCF_048564905.1). NCBI lineage: Eukaryota > Metazoa > Chordata > Mammalia > Artiodactyla > Camelidae > Vicugna > Vicugna pacos. The sequence continues at coordinate 10,088,614 of NC_133023.1, read as the reverse complement.
AGTAAGTAATTTGCTTTGAAGAAAAATAAAGTTAGTGAGAAGAAGCCTGAAATTTAAAATTTGGATGCCAAATCCCATAGCTTATGCATCCTATTACAGTATTCATTGCCTTCTTTATTCATGATGCAAGGCATTTAGTAAGCAATTACTATGTGACCAGGACTATATCCTTGGAAATTCGAAAGAAGAGTATATGTATTTTATTCAGGAAGTAATGCTGGTGTACAAAATAAATAACAGTAATGGACTTCAGGAAAATCTGCAAGGAGGCAGCAGAGCCCAGAACCCTCTCCCTGTTTCAAATTTCTCAAGCTAGCTCCCCCTGCTGGAGGAATTCAGTTCCTTTTAAGACTACCTTTCTTGGTAAGGCATGACTTGACTACCAACAATTATGCCGCTTCTAAGGATAGCCTATGAATTTCCATCAATCAGGGACCCAAGATACCCTCCAAATCAAAGAATTCTCAGCTGTGATAAATCCAGCTTCTAGTACCAAGGGTGGTAACCCTCACTTTTATGGTTCATTCACTTCAAGTGTTTCTTGGTTTTCCTGTGCAAACTAGAATTTTCAAGTGATGTCTCGGGTGGATAATGATGATTTCATTGCTCCTTATTCATGTTCTACCTAGTGAGCTCTAAGTACTTTTCACGCTCATTTCTAAAGCTCCAAATGCATTCCTCTAACATTCACATCATGACCATCTAAATTGGGATAATTTTGAGAGTGGAGTGGAGTGCTATGAATAATTGTGCTGGAACAATATGCATAAACTGTGGCGGCTCCAGGCAAAGCAGGGCTCATGGTCATGCTACCTCTAAGATGTGTATGTAAAATAAAAAGACAAGACTAAAATCCCTTTTGCAACTTCACTAAGCCAACAGTAGAATTTCTTGGCATGAGTTGAAGTTCTGTGATATGTAGAAGGGACCTTTAAAAAGAAAAAGTCAAGAGACCTAATGTTCAGATATTTTTAGACTACTTGGAAACGAAATTAGGTCAAACAGACTTTTTTGCGTTAAAAAAACATCTAATGCCTTTCAATTCAGGAATTCTGCTTCTAAGAAATTTTTCCAGTGCAATTGTTATGGATATGGGCAAATACTTGACTACAAAAAAATGCATCTAGCAGTGCTTAAAGAAAGAGGGAAAATTTTAATTTTCAAAAATAGTGAATTGGAGTATACACATTGTTATATCCATACAATGACATTATATACAGTCATTAAAAAATAGCACTGTAGGTTAAATATTTAAAAGCAGGGGAAGAAGTTCTCATGATATAAACATTTTTGAAGCAAGCTAGGATGTACTATATTAGTTTGGATCCTGTTTTATTTATTCTTAATTCCTAAACTATTTATTGAAGTATATCTTATTTTTAGTAAAAATAAATTTGTCTCTCTTGAAGAAGAAAAACAGGAATGATTACTAATAAAATGTCAAAAAGAAGATGAGATAATGGCTGATTTAATATATTCTTCCTTTGGCTTCCATATTCTGTAAGTGAGAATATTTTGTAAATGACATCATACAAATTATAATAATTTTTAACACTATGTACAATGAGTTTAAAATGTCAGCGGACCCAAGGCTGACATTCTGCTTTCTGATCAGAGAGCAGACTCGTGGGTATGTAGGGTAGACACATTCCACCTCCACTTTTATAACTGTTTTGTCATTCATGAAGTTGGCTCCATTCTCAAAACAACACCTCAAAGGCTAATGGAACTGAATGAACTATCTGGATGCTCATCTTGACACTCAAGCTATCTCCTGGGGTCAAGAAGTTGACACGTGTCATCCTAAATGGCCAAATCATTAAACGGTTTATAACATATTGACCACCAAACATTTAAAATCTTTCTAAGGCTTCAGGAAAGCAATCCCCAAGGTTCACCTTGAGGACTTTCCTGTAACAAATAGAACTCAGACAGATGAAAGGATATGGGCAATTAATGGCATCCTTTCAGAAAGGGATGTTAAATAATTCAGATACACAATTTCTCCCATAGTTTAATTACACTTGCAAATTGGCTTTAAGAAATAAAGGGGTAGGTCCTTGGCCATGAGTGATTTGACTGTATTGTGAGGTCTACTGAAAAACCAAATTATCATATCATTAAAATTTGAAGTAGGTTGTCGGATTTTTATAAAGATACAGAAAGCAAAAAAAAAAAATAGCCTGTCCTCATGAATTAGAAGATACCTTTTGGAGGAGGGCTCATGAAAGAAGTTGATGATAGCGCTTTGCTCATGAATGACCATCATCACTTGTAGGCAAACATGAGTTCATTTCACACTGAATTTAGACGTTATTTCCCGTCACAGCTCACTCTCTACCCTGTTGATGCCTTTTTATAAGAGAGGGAAAATGTAGGTAGGTCAATATAAGATACTTGAAGTACACTTGACATTTATGTAAGTGTGGGTTCTAATCAGAGCCTTCTCTTTTTAAAAGACCTGACTACATTTAATATAAAATTTAACCTCCAAGCCTACAATTTACTCACCATCTGTCAGACATGCTTCTACTGTATAAAGCTAGCACCACAAGTTAATACTCTCAGAGTTTCTAGGAACCCAGCAAAAACCCCGGCCAAAGCTGAGCTCTGACTTTAACTCTTTCCCTTCCAGTTCCAGGTGGAGAGAAACACCCTGTGGTGGAGACAAAAATGTTGGCTTCACTGCAGGGAACTATCTACTCTAGGGAAACCTATTGTCCTTGTTTGCCCAAGACTTCCCAGGTTTTGAACTAAGTGTTTAGCTTCTGGAGAAGTCCTCAGTCCCAGGCAAGCTGGGACCTTGGTCATTCTACTGGCCATCCCTCAGTATCACCTGACTTTATGTCTTCTCCGTCTTGTCATTTGGGCAAGTGACTCAAGTTCTCTGGGCCTCAGCTTGCAAGAAGGTACAAAATAGCACCTATCTCATAAGGCCATAGTGAGGACTGGAAGAGTTGTTATGTGTAGAGCTGTTACAACACACATGGCCCTATTAGTGAGGGCTAAGTGAGCAGCATTGTTACTAATCAGGAGGGCCCTAGAGGAAGTAACATTGCAGCTGAGCCTTAAGGTCTGAGCAAAGAGTTAATCAAGAAAAGAGGACCTAAGGAGGAAAAGATGGAGAAGGTTGGATCAATAAGTAAATACGGTAAATAGAATATATAAAAATAAAGCAAGATGTTGACTTAAAAGCAAAATATGTAAATAATGGAGCAATGCCAACACCAAAGAAATACTTTGCTTTGTCTGATAATAATTTTTAACAGCTAGATTTGCCCTCCAGTGCAACTCCCGTTACCCACACCTTTCTAGGATTTTTTACAAATGGCAATCTGACCTTTAATAAAACACTGAACTGACAAGCAAACCAGGTTTTACTTACTGAAATGGAAGGTCAAGAATTGTAGAGCATTAAAAGAGGATCCTTGTTTATATCTTGCCTCTTATCTTCCGTTTGAGGAAAATAAGATCAAAAGCTGTCAATCCAGCCTTTTTCTGTTGCAAAGTCAAAGGAGAAATTAGCCTAGGATTTTTATTGCAGTAAATTAAGCCATGGCAACTTCAAATTAGTTGGAGCATCCAATATACGTTCCTTGTATTACACATAAATGTAAACATGAATTTTTATGTCCTTATGAAATCGCAGTGCCTTTGCCAACGTAAAAAGTATTGACGTATTGAAAAACTGTGGCAAAATAATTGATTTCGGTTTGGGGCAAGTTTTTAAGACTTTTGTTATTGGGCACCTTCAGGCATCAAAAAAATACATATATATATTATATATATATATTTTATACATATATATTTATAATTTATATATATTTTATTAAATATACATATATATATAAAATAAACTCTCATGTGCTCATCACTCAGATTCAACAAATAAGTAGTCTGCCATCTTTGTTTCATTTATTTATGCACACACAGGCACACACTTTTTTTCTTTTAGTTGAAGCATCTTTAACCAAATGATAGACATCATGTCATTTCACTGTAAATATTTCAGTTTGGTCTCTATGTGGTAAGGGCATTATTTGTAACCTAACTACTGTGCAAGTAACACAGCTAAAACAATTAACAACGGTGCATTACTATCTCACAATTCGTCTACGTATAAGACTTCATTTGTCTCAAAATGACATTTTTGAGTTAATTTGTCTGAACCACGATTCACAAGGTCCATTCATTATATTTGATTGTGGCTCTTAAGTCTCTATTAACTCTATTACTGAACTTTCTCCTTTTTTACTTTTTAGCTCTCATGATACAAATTTATAAGGTAAACTTGGTTATTTGTCTTGAAGAACACAGCGTGGTTGGGATTTTGATGATTACTTCGTCATGGTATCATTTAACTTGTTCCTCTGGTCCCCAGTATTTTCCATAAACTGGTAGACAGGCCTTGAGGCTCAGTGCAGTTCAGGTTCAGTTGTTTTCAGTGAGAATAATTCAAAGGTAGTGCCGTGAACATCCTATTGCATCTTGTGATGAGGGAACCAATGTCTGATGGTTCCATTTTTAATGATGGGAGAGTAATCATTGGATTCTTGGGCTGTCAGCCCAATCTGTCCATTATGGAGTTATCAACCTTTAACCCAGTGGTTTGGTATTTATTAATGATCATTGACTCCATTCATTATTTCTTTAATGGTTGCCAAAATAATGATTTTCTAATTTTGTTCTGTATTTATTATCTAGAACTGTTCTGTGTTCCCTTCATGAGCTATTCTTCACCCTCACATGGCATTCATACAGGAAAGTCAAATAAAAGCTTGACTCTGATACTTTATCAATTTTCAGCAAAATGTGCAACCTACAAGAAGAGACAATAATTTTTTTGGCTCTCATTACCCTTTTGATTCAGTCATCACATCCTCTGCCTTCTAGTACAGAGTTTCAAGTTCATCTTTCCCAAGGCTTGCTTCAGATACAGAATCTGTCATTTCTCCGAGAAAGCCTGGTTTTTTAAATCAAGGAGTTGTATTTTTACAACATAGACCAGGATTTAAAATGGCTTATTGTTGCTGGATTGCCATTACTTGAACACCTTTTTAGTAAGCAAATTGGGGGAAAACATTTTATGAGAATAAAAGTAGTAAGTTCACTTTATATTTTTCTATTCACGTCTAAGTCTACAAGGTTTTTACTTCTTTGGTTTTGCATTTGTATCTCTTTTCTTGTGTGCTGGATGTGTTGATTTCTTCATTTTTAACAGCTTTATGGAGATATCTTTGACATATAAAATTTGTATATATTTAAGGTGTACAACTGGATGTTTTGATAGATGTATACATTGTGTAAAGATCACCACAATCAAGCTAATTAATATATCTATCACCTCTACATAATTACCATTTGTGTGTGTGTGTGGTGAAATAGTCTGACATATCCTTTTAGCAGATTTCAAGTATACAATGCAGTATTATTATCCCCCTGCTGTACGTGAGATCTCATCTCACACAACTGAAACTTTGTACCCTTTGACCAACATCACTCCATTTCCCCCTGATCCCAGTCTCTGCAACTACCGATCTACTCTCTGCTTCTGTAGGTTGGACTGTTTTCAGTCCACATATAAGAGAGGCCATATACTATTTCTTTTTCAGTGTCTTGCTCATTTCACTTAGCTTAATGTCCTCCAGGTTCTTTCATGTTGTCACAGGTGGCAGGATTTCCATCCTTTCTAAGTTTGAATAGCAGTTTATCGTACAGTTAACCTTTCAATAACAGACGGGTTAGGGGCACCGACCCCCGTGCAGGTGAAAATTCACAGGTCATTTAGCAGTCACCTGGCCTCCATATAAGAAGTTCCTCTGTATTTGTGGTTCCACATCTGCAGATCCAAGCAACCTCGCACTGTATAGTACTGTATTATATATTTAATGAAAAAAAATCCACATATGGGTGGACCTATACAGTTCAAATCCATATTGTTCAAGGGTGAACTATATACATATATATATATATATATATATATGTATATATATCACAGTTCCTTTATCCGTTCATCTGTCAGGTACCTAGGCATGGAATTGCTGGATCATATAGTATATTTCTACTTAAGACTTTTTGAGGAAACTCCATGCTGTTTTCCATAATGGCTGTATTCATTCACATTCCCACCAGCAGTGTCCAAAGGTTCCCTTTTCTCTACATCCTCACAAACACTGAAAGTCTTGATTTCTTAATGATAGTAACATAGTTACTTATTTGCTTTATCTGAAATATACCTATACTAATTGTAAAATATCAATTTTAATGTTGCTACTAACAATAAAGGCACTAAATACAGTTAAGATTTCTTTGTGGTTCTTCCTGTCCTCCAAGATATCCCACTAGAGACATAAGTCAATTCCCTGTGTTTTAATGTCATTTGAGATTATTATTTTTTCCATATGATTATGACATCATCTTGATATACAATTAGGTTTATTTGTTTCAATTTGTTTTCAATTAATTTCCTTTTTACTTAATTTTGCTTTGTAATTATGCAAAACATTACATGGTTCAAAAAGAGCCTGAATAACAACGTACATTCATAGAATTCTCCCTTTACTTCTGTCTTCTCCATCCTGTTGCCTCCCTCCCTGTATTGGTAAGCATTCTTAAATTTTAGTTTATTTTTCTTTTTAAAATGTAAGTAACTATGAATATACATATTCATATCCTCACCTTTATTACATAAGTTAGGATACTGTAATACCCTCTGTACCTCGCCCTTTTTGCTTAAAAATGTAGCCTGGAGATCATTGTGTTTCAGTATGTAGAGCCTGTCCTTGTACCTTACATAGCTGCATAGTGTTCCATTGTGTGAACTTACCTTGGTGTATTCAATTGTTCTTCTGTTAGTGAGCATTTGGGTTGTGTCTAGCTTTTTGCTTTTAAAATAATGCTGCAATAATTAGCCATATGCATATATCATTTTGAATTTTTATATAAAACCATTTTTTAAACATTTTTTATTGAGTTATAGTCACTTTACAATGTTGTGTCAAATTCCAGTGTAGAGCACAATTTTTCAGTTATACATGAACATACATACATTCATTGTCACATTCTCTTTCGCTGTGAGCCACCACAAGATCCTGCATATATTTCCCTGTGCTACACAGTACAATCTTGTTTATCTATTCTATATTTTGAAATCCCAGTCTGTCCCTTCCCACCCTCCGTCCCCCTGGCAACCACAAGTTTGTATTCTATGTCTATGAGTCTGTTTCTGTTTTGTATTTTTTTTGTATGAGACCATTTAAATGGATGAATTAACCAACTTCAAGCCCACCTAATACATTACATATTCCTTGTTTGATAAGATGACCCCTCACAAAAAAAAATTGATGGAAAGAGTTAATTCCATAATTATGATGACATTTGTGGTTCATAGTACAAAAGCATAATCATGTTTGTTAATTTCACAGGTACACAAACATACGCTCATGGTCGTGAGCACGCGCACAGCATTATAATGATAGTGAATACAAGTGGTCACTGGCTGGTCCTTTTCCTTTAGCACTCATAAAGCTGAAGGTTGGTGTCATGCCACCAACTGCCTTAATAGACTGAGTCTAAGCATGAGCTTTAAAGCAACACTAAATAGAGCCAACACTTGTTTTTTTTTTTTAACCATGATTTCTCACATGACAGCAGAGGTGCTCCCAGGGTATAAAACTGTTCATCAAAATGACACTAATGTCTGCAGATTACAGGCAAACCACCAGAAGCTGGGAAGAGGCAAAGAATTCTTCCCTACAGTTTTCACAGGAAGGATGGCCCTGCTGGTATCTTGATTCCAGCTTCTAGCATTCAGAGCTGTGAGAAAATAAATTTCTGTTGTTTTAAGCCAAAAAAAAAAATAATGACAGTAGTGTCCTTGACAGATGAGGAAAAGGAGGTTCTATCATTGTACAGTGGAGACAGTGTGATCCTGAGTCCATGAACCTGGGTTCAAATCTTGGCTCTATCACTTAGAAGCTCTGAAATCTTGGGTAGAAGAAGATGCGAAAACCAAAGATATTGTTAGACGGGTGTGACCCTCAGATGTAACTTGCCATGCCTGAAATCTACCACCACTGGACCTCTTTGTAAAGAAAACCTTTGCATGCTGCCCAGGAATCGGAGGAATACCTTTGCTTCCCCTGCGTATATTCAAAGGGCATGCGTGACAGGTACATGGTGAGGAGGGAAGAGAAGTTTTGTCCTTACTGTTTTCAACGCAGCAGCTCCTAGAATAACTAGCTGAAACTGTATCTACTTCAAAGTAGACATGGATGAAAGGTCACCAAGAATCCAAAAGTACCTCCATCATCTGTAAAGTTCCTGTATTTCTTAGAGTAGATGATTTAAAAATTATATTCCCTGAGGAAAAACCACACTTACCCAGAGCTTTGAAAAAGCTCACAACATTTATTTGCAAAAAGAGTATCTCAGATGTTATGCTAGCATTTTGCTGCAAACCATAGGTGTAGATATTACCTGGGGAACTAGTAATTTTGGTAGAAATACAGAGACGTTACTAGAGAACAAATGGTCTAGAATCTAGATTCATCTATCAAAGGAGAATGAGTTGATGTTATAAACAAGTTGCTTTGACTTTTTTTTTTTACCGTCAGTTGGATCAAGTTGTACCACCTCAAAAACCAGTTGCCAAGCAACAGCTAAAGTTTCTGTTGGACCATGAAAGATCCAGATTAATAAATCTTTTAGCTAAAACCTCTTTCTTTGGAAATTATGCTCCCCAACATTCCCCAGATATATAACCTGTAAGGTAGGAGATTTTTAGCCCCACATTTTCTTGTCTAAAGTACAAATTCCAATTGGATACTGATATGATGTTATGATTGGCATTTCATTAGCCTTTAAAATGAACTCAAAGCAGAGACCCAGCAGGAAGGTAGGTGGGCCGATTTCCCCGGTGTTTTCCATGAGGCCAGTTCTGGTGGAAAAGGAGACTTTGAGACTTAACTCAAGATCGAAAGTAGCATATATGTTAGTGAAGACAAAGATAACCCAACTGTGGACCTTAAACAAGACTTTTTAACCTGAGTCTCAAATTTCTCATCTGCAAAATAGCAATATTAATAACAGAATGTGCCCTACAAGATTGTTGAAAAGATTAAATGGGAAAATGCTTATAAAGTGTTTAGCAGGATGCCCAGGATACAAAAAAAAAAAAAAACAACAACACTCAACAAATGTTCATTGGTATTATTTTTACACTCCAGGCCCTTTCCTCTCTTCCTTATTGTGGCCCACTGCTTCTAACCTATGACCCTCCTCCTTCTGAATGCCTATATTCATAGCTGCCTTTAACCAGTTTTTTGATAAACTGTTTAGAGGAAAGAGCAAACCACTTGAATCTTGAGACCTGAGTTCAAATCTCAGCTTCACCTCATAGTCGTCCTCTGACCATAGAAGAGGGATGGAGCTAAATACATGCAGATACAGCACTAATGATCAGGGCTGTGACTGGACCACAGAGGCCCATGTGGATCCCAAACAGGGATATAGGGAGAAATTGCTGTGGTTCTGAACCTTTATAGTAACAGTCAGATGGGTCAGGGCCCTGGCATCTGCTCAGATCCTTACCAGTTTAACGGTGGCCGTGGGCATCTCTGGATTAATGGAAGTCCCTCAGCAGCAGCCAGATCCAGACCTTTGGTAGTGAGCCATCCACCTTCCCTGCCACCAGTCTCCTTATTGCGCCAAACCTGTTCTCTCTGCTCACAGTGAGAAGGAGAGAAGCTTGCTTATACTTAATTATTTACTTATTTACATGCAGGGCAAAGTACTTCGTCATATCAGAGCACAGTTTTACTGGCTGTATTATTAAATCAGTTCTTGGGTAAGCTCTCTGGCTCTTAATTTCCTCACCTTTAGAACAGGCATCTTCACAGTACCCTGCTGCTTCCTGCAGCTGCTCCCCGGAGCACTCTTCCTATGCTTTCGGTTACCTAGTCCGTCACCTGATACAGTTACTGATCTTCCATGTGATGATCAATTGTGGCAGCAAGTACAAGTAATTTACTAGATTCTGAAGTATGCTGCAAGTCTTAGATACTTTCTGAAATAGTCCCTGATGGACTTCCCTGCCTCTCTCCACTCTGCGGGCTGCACATAGCTCCTCCTCCTCCTCCATCACCACCTGCACCAGGCCATGTCCCTGCTCATCCACCCTTGACTCCATCGTGTACACCACAGAAATTCTCAGCTCATCTCCACGTACCTCAGAGTCCTCTAGAACCTGGTCCCATTCTTCCCGTCCAATCTTATCTGCTATTGAGGTAGCACATTGAGAGGGACACCTAGAAAATCTGCAGGATATTTTCTATTCTTCATTGTGAGCTAACTCAATCAGATTACTGCCTAGTTTAGTGAAAGGAACCCAGGGTTAGAGACGAACAGACTCAGTTTAAATCTCATTTGCCTCTTACCAGCTGTATGGTCTTGAATCTGAAATATAAAATGGAACTAGAAAACAGTCAAGTAATTAGAGAGTGAACTTCCATGTGGGGAAAGCCAAAGCTTAAGGAGAAGGGGAGGGGTACATGAAGAAAGATAAGATCCTGGGAAAAAAGATACCACAGGAAAAGGAGAGAAGACAGAAAATCAGCAAAGTAGGCAGTTCTCAAAATAAAAATCTGAGAAGGCCCTTCCTGTTTTGGAATAAGGATCATAAAACTTACTTTCTCAGGAGTAACAGTAAGTAAAATGGGTGAGATCAGAGAGAAATAGAGGATGTAGATATTTAAGCTTCAGTCACTGCCATACGTAGGCTGGGGACGGTGGTGTGGAAGGGCTACTGTGGAGGTGGGAGGGGACTGGCTTTCTCGATGTCATCTTCAAACCAATGTTGTTCTGTCCAGGACACAAGAAAATCAAGCTCTGCTTATAGGCTCTTGGTTCTTACAAAGTGTAATAACTTTTTAGCAGACCTCAGTTCTCCCTAGAGTTCTACTGTGAGGGCTGAGGTTGGTACCAAAGATAAACCTATTTCTTTAGAGGGTTGGAAAGCTCTCATCTTTATGCTTCAGTTAATCCCTGAAACTCACTTTCTCATACTTTCATCCTTGTCTTGTAAAATGAAAAGGAAGAAATTTGGACCCAGTCCACCAGTTCTCTTGCTTACCCTTACTAGAGTCTTCACTGACAGTTTTGATAAAATCAAAATGATGCAGAAGTAAGATATTCCTTATTTCCTAAATGCTAGTTACATTTATAATGTCATGCTTCTAGTCATACATAGGAAATGTCACTTTCCTTAAAATATAAAATCTTCATTTAAGTAGGCTGGTTAAAAACCTTTATTACTCTCGAAAGGAGGTAAATCAGGAATTTGTTCATCTCTACATAAGCAGAATAGTTAGCATTTAGAAGAGAGGAGTTTCTACAAAAAGGGATTGCAATGTTCATTAATGATGCTCGTGTGTCCCTTTCCCCTCAGCAAGTTTTTTCCATTCAAATCTTTCTACGTTAAATAACATCATTTGTGGCAGTGGACAAGGTTGAGGGCCTGACATATTATTAATACAGAGCAGAATTTGGCAGACTATAGCCCACTGGATTTGACCACAGGGAAGTCATTGGTGACCTTGGCTAAAGAGCAGTGTCAGTGGGATGGAGAAGTGTGCAGAACCAAGCACGGGAGGACAGGGACTTGCACAAACACTCCTGGGGAAGGAAGAGACAAATAGTGCTGGGTCATACAGCTTCTCAAAGTCTCATTTTTCTCCACTGAAAATGAGGATAACAGTTAATCTCACTCCTTTGTGTTGATGCTTAATGACATGATAAATGTAAATGTGATTAGCAGACTCTTAGTAAGATGCTTAATACATTATTCCTTCAGTTATTCCTCCTCTACTATTATTACCTCTCACTTTTCTTTTTGGAACGCTATTAGATACATGTTGGAGCTTTTCCTGTTATCATTCATGTGCCTTAATCTTTTCAAAAATTTTAGCTCCTTATCAGTCTATATTGAGTGCTATATTTTTTTCTACTCTATCTTCTGGTTCACTAATTCCATCTTCATTTGGGCCAAATCTGCTGTTTAAAACTTTCAGTGACTTTTTTTATTTCAATGATAATATGATTTCATTTCTTAACATTCCATTTTATTCGTTCAAGAGCATGTGTTTTTTTAAAAATATCTTGTTTATTCTTTTGAGTTTAGTTTTTAATTCTCCTTTTCCCTCTAAATTATCTTTAAATGCATTATTTAGAAGTAGGCTCTTCAGCTGGATTTGTTATCTCAGCTTCTATGGCTGTGAATCCTGTGTTTTGTGTCTTTTGACTATTCCTCAAAGGGAATCATTTCTTCATGCAGCTTGCAAGTTTTTTTACCGTGAGATCATCTTCAGCATTTCCCTCACTCTTATAAGTATCACAGCCACCTTAAATTGTGAAAGTGTTACAACAGTACAGTTTTAAATAGTTTCTATTAAATCACTCAAGGAATTTCATCAATTCTTGATCAATTTTGATGTTAATTTAACAGCTCAGAGAAATCCTGCACTAAGCGGGTAGTATAAATTTAGACTCTGCACCCAGGCATAATGTTGGCCTGAGGATTCAATTTTCATGCAAGAATGTTTTTCATCTGGCCCCCTAATAAAGACAAGAAAGACGAGAGGCTGTGGAGAAAGAGGAACCCTCCTACACTGCTGGTGGGAATGCAGTTTCGTGCAGCCACTATGGAAAACAGTGTGGAGATTCCTCAAAAGACTAGGAATAGACTTGCCATATGACCCAGGAATCCCACTCCTGGGCTTGTACCCAGAAGGAAATCTACTTCAGGATGACACCTGCACTCCAATGTTCATAGCAGCACTATTTACAATAGCCAAAACATGGAAACAGCCTAAATGTCCATCAACAGGTGACTGGATAAAGAAGATGAGGTATATTTATACAATGGACTACTACTCAGCCATAAAAACCGACAACATAACGCCATTTGCAGCAACATGGATGCTCCTAGAGAATGTCATTCTAAGTGAAGTAAGCCAGAAAGAGAAGGAAAAATACCATATGAGATCGCTCATATGTGGAATCTGAAAAACAAAACCAAAAACAAACAAACAAACAAAAACAAAGCATAAATACAGGACAGAAATAGACTCATAGACAGAGAATACAGATTTGTGGCTGCCAGGGGGGTGGAGGGTGGGAAGGGATAGACTGGGATTTCAAAATTGTAGAATAGATAAACAAGATTACACTGTATAGCACAGGGAAATATACACAAAATGTTATGATAACTCACAGAGAAAAAAATGTGACAATGAGTGTGTATATGTCCATGAATGACTGAAAAATTGTGCTGAACACTGGAATTTGACACAACATTGTAAAATGATTATAAATCAATAAAAAATGTTAAAAAAAAAGACAAGAAAGACAATCTTCCTTGTGCATATCTGGGATGACAGGCAGAGTGTTCCTAGTTCCTCCTTTACCAAAGAAACAACACTTCCATGTTCTGGATTTATGCAGAGGTCTTAGTTCCATCATCTCCCCCCTGCATTGTGTGGGCCAAGGGCTATTCTCTTACTACATGGGCATTAAAATCTTGGGCCCTGTTTTGGTTATCTATTGCTCTGTAACAAACTACTCTGAAACTTACTGGATTAAAACAGAACAACCAATTACTATTTCTCGTGAGTTTACAGGTTGAGCTCAGCTGGGTAATTTTTCTACTGCATGATGTTATCAGCTGGTCTCTAGTCATCTGGAGGGTTTCCTGGAGGTGAAACATTCAAGATGGCTTACTCGTATGACTTGGAAGTTGATGCTGGCTGGTGGCTGGGGGCTCAGCTGGGGCTTTTGGATAGGATGCATTGGTGCTTCTCCATATGACCGCTCAGTGAGGTTTGCTTGAGCTTCACACAGCAAGGCACCTGGGTTCCCAGAGGAGAAAATGGAAGCTGTAGATCTCTTAAGTCATAGCCTTGAGTATTACACAGCATCATTTCTGTCTCATTTTATTGGTCAGAGCATGCAACAGGCCAGCCTAGGTACAAATGGAATTTTTTCTTCTTGATGGAAATGGTGGCAAAGATCTTGTGGCCATCTTTAATCCATCTCTGACTCTATCCCGCTAGGGCCTATATCTGATCCATTTCCCTCAAACCCCTCTAACCTTCCACTCATAAAATTCTGCCATGAATTTACATTCCTTCTTGTTTTGAGCAACACAAGATTAATCAAGATTAATCATGTTTTTCCTTTTGAACTCAACTGAGCACTTAATTTTTTTTTTCATTTTAATGTAGTCCTCATTTCTGAAATTTTAGTTTAGGGGTAGCCTTGTCAGCTATCCTGCCAGAACTCTGTATTTCTTTGGTGTACTCCAACATTTAGGAAACCAAGATATGTTTGTTAAACAAAGCCAACTTTCAGTTATTATTTTTCATAAAGCAACAAGATTTTTCCGCTATGCCAATTAAGAAATTCTGCCACAGAGAAGAAAGATTTAACAATTGTACGTGTGCCCTGTGGCACCACAGGCATACAATTTGCTTGATTTCTTTCTTTTCTATCTAGGAAACATTGCTCCTAAGTTGTTCATTGTCTGCTAAGCAACTGAAAAGCTCTATCCAACAATGGTGCAGCAATTTGTCTCTCATTATTAGAAATAATTATTAGAATTAGGTCAAAAAGAAGCTCATTTGAGCCCAGTGGTTGTGCAGAATCAGGAATCACCGGAGAAAGCCAACATAATGAGTTATGATATCTGATGAGCAATAAAGCAGTGAGATGGAACCAAGAATTCATCCTGTTTCTGTTCCCATCAAAACTCTCATGTTTCTTTTAACTGCTAAGACTTCTAAAGATCCATTTGGATATGGAGTATTGTTTTGGCCCTGCTGACAAAAGGAATCCGCCCTCCTTTTAATTCCAGGGTTGTACTCATATCCATTTAGTGTGGTTCATTTCATTTCTAAATTAAATGAAATTTGCATTTATATAGCCCCTAAAATACCACATGGGATACTAAAAAGCCCTTCACGGCAGAAACAATTCACAAGCTTAGAATTGAAGTTCCCATAGCAGACAGATCTATCTTCAAAGTTTTAGACCACCTAATGCTACCTGCTCTGAGTGCTCAGTGGGTTAGGACTAGGAAGGTGGGGAAGCAAAGTTGTATGTACTTTCCCCCCAGCTTTATTAAGATACAGTTCACATAAAACATATGTAAATTTAAGGCATAGAACCTGATGATTCAATACACGTGTATATTGTGAAATGATTACCCCAGTAAGATAAGGTAACATCTCTATATTCAAATAATTATCATTTTTTTCATGGTGAGAACATTTAAGATCTAACTTTCAAGTATATTGTTAACTATAGTCACCATGCTGTACATCAGATCCCCAGAACTTATTCATCTTTTAACCGGAAATTGTTCCACAAATCTGTGGAACCCAAAAAAGCCAAAATTATAGAAACAGAGTAGATCGGTGATTATCAGGGGCTGGAAGAGTGGTGAAAATGAGGAGAGGTTGGCCAAAGGATACAAACTTCCATTATGTATGTTATGTTATATCATACCATATATCATATATCATATCATATCATATCATATCATATATTACCAAATGGCAAAAATATTTTTAAAAGAAAGAAGTGACAATAAGAAATCTGCTTCCCTAGGTGCTGATATCAAATGATACAATGTGTGTGGAAGTGCTTTAATAATAGTAAAAAGATACATGTGTGTACGTTTAATAATTACTGTCAGTGGAAGACTCAGAATTAGAATCAAAGTCTCCTGACTTAATCTGGTGCACTTTTCGCTTTACCACACTATCTGTTTTGCATATTTATGATATATATCAACAAAGAGATGAAACTGTGTAAAGAATGGATGCCTCAGTTTAGCTGCTCCATTTATGGTGATTTAATTTATGTACGTATGTATGTATATTATGTATATGTATAACATACATGTGTGTGTATTTATATATATATATATATATAAAACTTAATATCAAAAAGTAGGAAATTCAAATAACTAGATTTAAAAAGTATGTCTCACCCTACTTTTATATCAAATTACCCATATAAGTAAAATCCTAATATCAGATTTTATGTGGTAAATTACATGCTGGAGTCAGAAAGGTGTCATTCAACCTCTGAGATCTACATTAACTGTATGTTCTGGTAACTGAGATAAGCTTTAATGTAACTGAAGACAAATCACTATTTTAAAGTTATGGGAGCATTTCAGAATATGTGTATAAACCTAATGGAATGACCATTTTCTTAGATCACCCAGATCAGTCCAACCACCTGTCAATTAAACGGAAGTTACACAAGAAGCACCACATAACAAATCTTTAAACCTGCCAATTTATTGGGATGAAAAACACGGAAACTTTTAAAATACAGCTTCACTGCAGTATGTGTGTGTGTGTATGTGTGTATACACACACATACACACACACACATATATATATAATGGAATACTACTCAGCCATCAAAAAGATGAATTCTTGCCACTTGCAGCAACATGGATAGACTTTGAGGGTGTTATGCTAAGTGAAATAAGTTGAGGACAAAATAAATGAAGAAACCAAACCAAACAAAAACAAACTTATAGTATAGAGAACAGAGTAGCCGTTACTAGAGGAGAAGTGCAGGGTGGGTGTGGGGAGAGTGAAATGGGTAAAGGGAATCAACTGTGTGATGATGAGTGAAAGCTAAATTTTTGGTGGTGAGCATGCTGTAGGGTGTACAGAAGTAGAAATATAATGTACACATTAAATTTTTATAATGTTGTAAATCAATGTTATCTGAATAAAAATGTTTTCAGTAGAGCTTCAGTTCACCCAGAATTCAAGGACTTTTTAAATCATGAGTTTATGAACTCCAACTTTTTTTTAAAATAGCAGCATATTTGTGAAACAGAAGTCAAATGAATTGCTAAGAATATATAAAGGGAGGAGAAAACATTTCTCTAGCAGCATTTCATCCTTTGTTAGAATCTGGTCCAGTGAAATAGTCATTATGGCCAAAAATTGCCAGTAAATGTTACAAAAGCCAGTCTATTTCTAAATTGCCCCTAGCATTGGTTCTACCTAGCTGAGGAAGAAAATACCTATTTTTTAGTAGATGTTAAAAAAAAGTCTAAATTAAAATGCATGCATCTGAAAGACCCATGATAATGACAACTAAAAGGATATATGTCCTTTTAAGCCCCCTCCCCCCTTTTAAAGCAAAAAGTTCTCTTATGGAAGAGATTTAGAGGACTTTCCTTCTAATTATGCTCTGGAGATCGAAAAGAAGTTACCAGGTTTTCCTTCTACATAATATCAGAGTGAGACAACAAGATGATTTTGCACAGAAATGACATATGGGACAGGAAAAATTAAACATGTTTCTAAGAGGAAATGGTTATCGAAGAGATAAGAAAAATGAAACAAGATCTGACACCAAGTGTACATGTAGAAAAAATAATTTTAAAAAAACTCTGTAGCTCCTTAACCCAGAAAACCTCTCTACAGCTGAAAAGGCAGGTAGTTTGGCCACAGAATTACATTTGTTGGTGATTTTTCTCTATATCTAGGTGCAGAAAATAATTATCTGACTTCTAAGGTAATGGGAAAAAAACTTGCAACCAGTTGTGTGTGTGTATGTAGACAGACATAGAAGTAGATACTGAGATGGAGGTAGAAAGACATACTTTTTCACTATATCGCCAAATAGTTTAAACTCCATGAAATTGGGAGTTATGCCTTGAGCCTATTTATTTCTCCCCAAACGACACTCCTCCTCAGCCAGCACCTAACTCGGCTCTTCACCATTCAATAGGCATTCAATTAATATTTGCAGGATAAATTTCATCTTGGACTATCCTGAGCTACTGCTAGAGAACTACTTGTCTGAAGAGGACCTTGGCACACTGCTCAGGAGAGACACGCAGAGCAGCAGAGATGAAGCATCCATTTAAACAAGTGTCTCAGGGGTTCTGGTTCAAGAGCCCCAGGCATAAAGGTCTAAGAGATTCAGTCAAGGCTACAGGTGTCTGGAGGGCTGTAGGTTGACTTACCATAGCTCCTCACATAAGAAGACAATGTCTCTTATAAAACTCATCCTGAGGAAATAAAACTGAGCTTGGTACTCAAGTTTCACTGAAGGACAATGGTTCTTTATGAAAGGAGGGGACACAGTTTTGATTATGTGCTGCTCAAGTGGATGTCTGACTGACAAGTACTGTATCATCACAGCGGTTAGACTCCAGGGCTTTGGGTGTGAACTCGAACTTTGCAATAATTAGCTCTGTGACATTGAACAGTTTCCTTAGCCTCTCTTAGCCTCAGTTTCTTTGATTATAAAATTGGGTCATTACTGTAGAATTACACCGGTTGAAAATTACCTAAGGGTAGCTTCTGGTTTCTGACAAGTTGACAAACTACCTCCTACAAAAGTAAGAGAAAATCATAAACTGAAGAAGTAAAATTATGAAAACTGTAAGATGCCCTGAGGGGCTGAGGGTGAGTCTGGCATAAATGAGTGAGGTAACGAGAAGGCAGCTTCCTGGAGTGGAAGGCTACAGCTGCAGCAATGGACCATTGGATGGACAACTTAAAAGTCCTCCCACTACTTATTTCTGTATTTTTTTGTTTTTATTGAAGTATAGGCAGTTACAGTGTGTCAATTTCTGATGTATAGCATGATGTTTCAGTCATACATATACATATGTATATTCGTTTTCACATTCTTTTTCATTATAGGTTGTTTTTTTTTTACAAGATATTGAACATAGTTCCCTGAGCTGTACACAGAAATCCGGGCTGTCATGGGTCTGTGAGGGTGATACCAGAGAGCAAAGAAGTACTTCTGTGGTTGACAGCTAATGCAAGCAGGTGTAGTTTGGAAAGGGGAAAACAGTAGCTCTACAGTGGAGACCCCTGGCAGCTGCATCCTTAACCAAGTGATCAAGGTTTACATCATCAGTAATAAGTCACAGGTGTATCATGTATCCCTGACATGACAGAGTGAGAATGGAAATTTATCTCTGAGGTATTTTCCCCAAAACCCATAACCCCGTTCTAATTTTGAGAAAACATCAGATGCACACAAAATTGAGGAACATTCTACTAAATATATGGCCATACTATTTAAAACCGCCAGTCATGAGAAACAAGGAAAGTCAGAAACTCTCTCTGATCAGAGGCTATGACAAATAATGTGGCATCCTGGATTGGATAGTAGACCAGGGAGAAATAGCGTTAGTGGATAAACTGGTAAAACATGAATAAAGTCTGTACTTAATAGTATTAAACCAATGTTAATATCTTAGATTTGACAAATGTACCATGGTCATGTTAGATGATAGCATTAGGGGAAGCTGGATGAAGGATACATCTTTGTACTATCTCTGCAGCTTTTTTGTAAGTGTGAAATTATTTCAAATTTTTAAAATTTAAATAAAGCAGGTGGCAGGTGACTCTGCTGTCCTTAATAGTTACCCCTCCATCCCCAGGATCTACAAATCCCCAGGGCTGGAGGAGATGGCCTCATTCTTGTGCTGCTGCTTTCTAAGAGATGCCTACTGAATGCTTAAAAGAGGAGTTGCCTGGTGGGGTTCATCAAAAATGGTTTGTCAAGTTCTGTTTCTAGCAATAATAGACTAGGTTGTTTGGGGCCTACACTTCCAACTGGGGACAATAGAAATACTGGCAAGTATTTAAATGTCTTCTTCAGATTGTTGGAGAGCTACAAATGAAGCGAAGAATGGCAAGTCTAGGGATCAAGAGAGACGAAAATCTCATGAGAAATCAGCTTAGCATTTGAAGTTTTATTTCTACTCAGGCCAGAGTTAAATTCAAATGGTTGTGAAACTGAGCAGATATTTTTAAAGATTCTTGGATATTAGAGAAAAATTGGAGTTCAAGGCTTGCCAAAAAAGGGAAGATTCTGATGAATACTATGAGTTTTCCAATTGTGACAACAAACACAAAAAAAGTATATGTATGTGTGTATATGGATTTCTCTGCAACTATACACACCCATACATACATACATATATACACCAAAGGGTATAAACTTTTAGTTATAAGATGAATAAATTCTAGAGATCTAATGTATAGGATGGGGACTGTAATTAGTAATAATATGTTGTATACTTGAAATTTGCTAAGAGAGTAGATTTCAAGTGTTCTCAACCAGAAAAAAAAAAAGTAACTATGTGAAGTGATGAGTATGAAAATTAGCTTGATTGTCATTTCACAAGGTATACTTATATCAAGATACCACATTGTACACATTAAATATATATACTTTTTATTTGTCAATCACACCTGAATAAAGCTGGGGGAAAAATGAGGTCTCAGCAAGACCACAAGTTAAAAATCAACTTAGAAAAATCAATAATATTTTCCTACAACAGAAATAACTAACTAGAGGATATAATAAAAATATGTCATTCATAATGGCAATAAAATGTAAAAACGAATACAGAAGACCTCAGTGGAGAAGTTACTGAAATATATTACATGACGTGAAAGATCTGAATTTATACAGAGATATTTTATGTTCTGGGCTTCGTCAACTTAATATTGTGAAGTCATTTCTTCCCAAATAAAACTACAAACTCAAGATAATTTCTATTGAAATTACAGCTGAAAATTTTTAGGAACATGATAAAATTATTTTTGAAATTTATATGGAAGAATAAAAATGCAAGATAAAAAACATTTCTGCATAGCATAGGAACTATATTCAATATCTTGTAATAACCTTTAATGAAAAATAATATGAAAATGAATATGTGTATATGTATGCATGACTGGGACATTATGCTGGACACAAGAAATTGGTACATTGTAACTGACTGTACTTCAATTAAAAACAAATAAATAAAAAAGAATAAAAATGCACAAGTAGCTATTCAACTTTGAAAAAGAGGAGGACTTAACCTAGCTAAGATTTAAGGTATCCATAAATCCGATAGTGATAAATACCATAAGACATGGCAAAAACAAAAACAAGCAGATAGACCAGTGAAATCAAACTCTAGAGACAGACCCACAAATGGATGAAAGCTTAATCTGAAAGTGTAACACAGATTAATGGAGGAAAGAAAGATTGCTCTTTGTAGTTTCAAGAAAATTGTCTCATTATACAGAGAAATATAATGCTGTATTTCGACTATGCAGCATATACAAATGGGAGCTCAAGCTTAATGAAATATCCAAGTGTAAAAAATTAAAACTATCCAATAATAGAAGATAATGTAAGAGAATATCTTAATGATACATCTAAATGATGTAAGTGAGGGGAAGAGCTTCTTAGAATGACAACACAAAGTATAACGCAAAAATTTGACTAATTTGACTATGTCAAAAATTTTAGTTCTGTTTAACAAAGAACACCATGAAGAAATTTGAGAAGATAAAAGACGAGCACAAGCTGCTAAAGGATCCTCTAAGGAAAACATGAGTAGGGCTGAATTTCTTAGTTCTAAGACCTTAAACCAGAACGGATTTCTCTGCAACTACCCAAACTCCTCTTATATCCCAAAGCTTGGACATTTGTTGACTATTTCAAAATGGCTTATGGGCTAAAGCCTTAATGTGAAACTCAATGATATTATGATTGTTTCTTTTTAACGGATTTTTAGAAGATCATTGGTAATTGCAAATGGAAGAGAGGGAACTTAAAAAATATCTAAGCCTATCTTACCAATTAACCAAAAAAAAAAAAAAGAGCCCAAAGACTTCCCTAAAGTCACAGTCAGGTTTTTAGTTTTGTCTTCTGATAGGAATTATGAATGCAAGGGCAAACGCTAAAAATCTGCATGTTCAGATTTTCATGCGTTAAAAAATCATTGTGCATGGGATTTTATAAATTTGCTCAGCCACTTGGTGCTTTCAACACGCCTTCAGAATAAACAGGAAATAAAATGGCAATGAGTTACCTCTTACTACCTCGCTGCACATTTTCCTCTATAAATGAATGAAATTATGTTTTATTTAAATTTTTAAAATAGTGAAGATGAGTACAGTATATTAGTGTAATCACAGAGACCCAGGGGCAAAACCAGAGTAGCAAACTGCATAGCACACCTAGGGTGAGCCTGAAGCGGTCCTTTTTCTGTAAATTCAGTGATATTTCTTCCTACCAAGAGGGAAAATATTGCCTAAGAGACAACTTTTACAACCCTGAGAACCACTCTGCTAAATGCCAAAAAAAGAAAAGTTGAAATCCCCTTCCAATGCCTCAGTAATTTTCATCTAAATTTTGTAGATGGAATCAATTTCAGCGAGAACACTCATAACACTCAGGCATTCACAGCAAAGGAGCAGCCTCTTAAGCTGCATGCCCCCCAGCTCCCTCACAATCACCGCTATTTACACACTGAGCTTAACCCCTAAAAATTCCACTTGAAGGCATCACTTGGGTCTTACTGATAAATCAGAGACCCAGTGGGTCTGTAATTGGTATCCACCATCACATAATTTAAGTCCCTCTTGTATAGCTTGTACTGTTCCACCTGTGGTGGGTTGAACATGACAGAAATTCAGCTATATAATCAACTCTAGACATAAATATTGCTCTAAAAGTAAAATTGCCTTATTGTCTGACACCAGGAAAAAAAGGTTTGCTGGTAGTTTTAAAAATATGATATCAAGCATTTTTACTCTTCAAGAGAAAGTTTTAAAAATTAATATTTGAAAGAATAGAAAAGGCTGGGTGATGGCAGTCATGCAGTGACATCATTTCTGAATCTTTTCAAATTCTCACATAAAAATGATAGAATAATTAGAAAAAGTGAAAAAGACTCAGACAATATTTTCCAGTGAACTAGCCGATAAGGGATCCCCAGGAATCCAAAAATACAAGTAGGTGAGGAAAAATCACCAACAACTCTGAGACCTGCATGATATCAGCTCGTGGGAGAAAGTAGGAAGAAGCATTGGTGTGTGAAGGACTAAAGGTCAGAACTGCCAAGGTGTTCCCCTGAAAGTAGGACAGATGGCTGAGTTGAGAACATCAGCTGAAACTTCAGGGGGTTGCCCACTCCGATAGGGAATGAAAAGGACCACTGATAAGAACGCCGAAGCGGCTGGAGCAGCTGAGACCCTAAAGACTCTCCGATTTGACATACCAGAGCTCTCTTCCAGGGCAGGGTCCCATAATTTAGAAAAACTACTAAGAATAAAATCAGCATTAAGCAGGATGAGAACAACAGAGATTCAAAAAAGACAGAGTCCAGATTTTTTAGAAAGGAAGAGGAATAGAACCAAGAAATTGCAAAAAGCAAGCTACGTGTTCTTGATCACTATATGGAATGAATATACAAGGGAGCTCTGTGAAGCTAGGAAAGCTATACTGAACCCCACCTGCTCCTACAAAATGTAAGAGAATTCATTTCACATACAGATAAGCCACCAAAAATTATCAAAGCCAAATGCCATAAAAAATAAATGTCAGTAAAAAATAGAAAAAAAGAATAAGAAGCCTACAGAATAACATGCCTACAGAAATGTAATCATGCCAGAAAGACATACTCACAGAACAAGTCAAAACTTTCTAATTCAGAATGACATAAAAGTCTTTAAGAAAAAAATAAAACGCGTGAAAAGAACAGAATTAGAAAAACATAGGAGTAAGGTTACAATTCAGTGAACAATTTTAAATAAAACTTTATTTCAATATAAAGACTAAATCAGAAGGAAATCAAAGTTCATCACGCAACACCTTAAGTGAACTAGAAGCTGAACAGGAAGAAAAACATTTTTACAAAAATGAACAGAGATAAAAAGGGCTTGAAAGTATCATATTGAAGATAGCTAAAGAAAATTTAACATTTGGATAGTGGGAATTCCAGAAGAAAACAACTAAACAAAAAAGAATAGATATTACAAACTATTTATTAAAACTTTACTATTTTCAAGTTTTGAAACTACATACTGGAGGAGCACACCACATATCTGAGACTACTTGACCCAGAACGACCAACACTAACACATTTTAATAACATTACTAGACTGTAAATTTTAAAAAAATTTTAATCCTTTGGTCATGTAAACAAAAAAAAGTCTGTGAATTATAGTGAAAAAATTAGCTTGCTATCATATATTCAACATCAATGCTTTAAGCCATAAGAAAATAGAGCGACATATTTAAGATTCTCAAGAAAAGATACACGGCAAGGATTTTATATCCGGTGAAATTGACTTTCCATTATAAAGGGCAAAAACTGTCATCAACATGCAAGAACAAGGACTACTGTCCCCATGAGCCTGCCTAAGAAATCTATTGAACAATAAACCTCAGGTAACTTCTATATGCTCAGATATCATGTGTATAGTTCAACTATTCAACGTTGGGAGAGGGGACAAAGGGAAGAACATAGGCAAAAACTGTTCAACTGTTGTTAGCAATTATGTTGATGGTTGAATATTAGTGTTGTTATTCTGAGACTTTTGTGTAAGAAATGTGGAGTAAAAAAAGTAAACAATTATGAGACATTCTAAAACTTAATTTCCTATGTCCTTGAGAACCAAGATTCTCTGTGTTGAAAGGAAACAAGATGTAATATAAGACAGGTTAAGAAAAAGAAAAGAAAAGGGGAAAAAAAGAATGTATTCCTGAATTTGAATGAAAATATTGGTAAGACTTGATGAAATATTTTTCTTTTTAAAAAAAAAGAAGCCTGCATAAATACATGTATGTCCTAGCTCTGTCCACTGAAGAAGCTTATAAACAATAACCAAACCATTGGCAATGGCACCCAATTATGGCCCCAAAATATTTCCCAATAAAAGGAAACTGGGCCATCTGGAGACGTGGATGATTTCAGGTCTAGGACTGGAAACGTACAGGATGATTTGGGAATATTTTATTACACCAGATACTGAGGAGCTATCAAAGACACGAAGGGTCAAGTCAAAAGGACTTAGGAGCTAACTTGAGGAGGTTCCCACAGCCAAAGGTGGGATAATTTGAGTTTCAAAAGAATAATAATTGCAACTAACTGAAACCCATCAAATATCTTTCAATCTATGACCGTATGACATTTTTAAATGTAATCTATCACCTTTGAATGATGAGGATGATAGCCAATGCATTGCCTTGAAATCGTGTATGAAAGGCATGAAAGAATGAAGCATTTAGCCTACCTTTTCTATATGAACTTTACCACTGTGTAACCAAAGAGTAGATGATAAGTATCTCTTTGTAAAAGTATTCAGATTAATAAATGAAAGAGAAATAACAAATTAGAATAGCACTGTTTTGTATCCCCCTTGAAATTAATGGATCTAGCCATTGAGAAACAACAGCTGTTAACATCATGAAAACACAGAAAGTCATGTATCTCCTGAAGAAAGAACACCCCATCCTCTTTGTCTTTGTCAGAGGATTCAGCCTGAATCTGACCAAACTTCTGGATCCACATGCCAGTTTGTATAAAGTACGATGGATAAGGAAACATATTGACCCATACCACAAATATGCCATCAGCAAACCCCAGAATGTGTGAAATTCTATATGGCAAAAGAGTTAGACTGGAGGAAAAGAAGAAGCGGATTAAAGGGAGTATAATAAAAGAGACTTTAAAAACTTATTATTGTTAATTTTTTCTGAAATATAGTTGATTTACAATATTAGTTTCTTGTGTACAACATAGTAGGATTCAATATTTTTATAGATTGTACTATTTAATTATTATAAAATATTGACTATATTCCCTGTCCTGTACAATATATCCTTGTAGCTTATTAATTTTATATGTAGTAGTTTGTACCTCTTATTCCCCTATACCTCTCTTGCCCCTCCCCTCTTCACTCTTTCCACTGGTAATCACTAGTTTGTTCTCTATATATGTATGTTTCTGTCTTGTTATATTCATTCTTTTGTTTTTTACAGTCTACATATAAGTGATAACATACAGTATTTGTCTTTCTCCATCTGACTTAGCATAATACCCTTCAGGTCCATCCATGTTGTTGCAAATGGCAAAATTTCATTCCTTTTATGGCTGAGTAATATTCCATTGTATGTATGTACATCTTCTGTTGCTGGACACTTAGGTGGCTTCCATATCTTAGCTATTATAAATAATACTGCTGTGAATATTGGGGTTTATGTATCTTTTTGAATTAATGTTTTCATTTTCTTTGGATATATACCCAAGAGTGGAATTCCTGGGTCATATGATAGTTCTAGTTTTAGTTGAAAGTTTAATTGAAGTTTATGAGGAACCTCCATGCTGTTTTCCATAGTGGCTGAACCAATTTAAATCCCCACCAACAGTGTACAAGGGTTCTGTTTTCTTCATATCCTTGCCAGCATTTGTTATTTGTAGAGTTTTTGATGATAGCCATTCTGACAGGTATGGGGTGATGTCTCATTGTGGTTTTGATTTGCATTTCTCTGATGATTAGCAGTGTTGAGCATCTTTTCATTTGCCTATTGGCCATCTGTATATCTTCTTTGGAAAAATGTCTGTTCAGGTCTTCTGCCCATGTCTTAATCAAGTCGTTTGTTTGTTTGCTTGTTTGATATTGAGTTGTATGACCTGTTTATATAGATTGGCTATTAACCCTTTATTGGCCATATCATTTGCAAATATTTTCTCCTGCTCAGTAGGTTGTCTTTTTGTTTTGTCAACAGTGTCCTTTGCTATGCAAAAGCATTTAAATTTAACTGGGTCCCATTTGTTTATTTTTGCTTTTGTTTCCTTTGTCTTAGGAGACAGATCCAAAAAAAAAAAATTCCTACAATTTATGCCAAAGGGTGTTTTGCCTGTGTTTTCTTCTAGGAGTTTTATGATTTCTGGTCTTACATTCTGGTCAATCCATTTTGAGGAGTTTTTTAATATGGTATGAGAAAATGTTCTAATTTCATTCTTTCACATATAGCTGTCCAGTTTTCCCAAAACCACTTATTGAGAATGTCTTTTTCCCTCTGTATAGTCTTGCCTGCTTTGTCATAGATTGAGCATAAGTGCATGGGTTTATTTCTGAGCCTTTTATTCTGTTTCATTGATCTGTGTCTGTTTTTAGGCCAGTACCATACTGTTTTGATTACTGCACCTTTGTAGTATAGTCTGAAGTCAGGGAGTGTGATACCTCCAGCTTTGTTCTTTTTTCTCAAGATTGCTTTAGCTATTCAAGGTCTTTTGTGGTTCCATACAAATTTTAGGATTATTTGCTCTAGTTCTATGAAAAGTGCTGGGAGTATTTTGATAGGGATTGCATTAAATCTATAGATTGTTTTGGATAGTATGGACATTTTAACAAGATTAATTCTTTCAATCCATAAACATGAGATCTCTTTCCATTTCTTAGTATCATCTTCAATTTCCTTCATCAGTGCTTTATAGTCTTCAGGGTATAGGTCTTTTACCACCTTTATTAAGCTTATTCCTAGGTATTTTATTCTTTTTTTTACAATATTCAACAGGATTGTTTTCTTGCTTTCTCTTTCTGATAGTTCATTATTAGTGTATAGAAAAGCAACAGATTTCTGTATAGTAGTCTTGTATCCTGAAACTTTACACATCAATTTTTTAAAGGGCAAGACTAAGCTATAGTTTCTAGATATGCCCAATTGGATAATAAAACCACAAATATACACAAAGAAGCATTATTATAAGAAGTAAAGATAGTAGTTACTTTTGAGGGGAAAAAGAGTGTTGAGGAAGAATTTCAAGGGGTGACTGGCAAAGCTCTATTTCTTTTTTTTCTCTCTTTCTTTTTTAACATTTTTTTATTGATTTATAATCATTTTACAGTGTTGTATCAAATTCCAGTGTAGAGCACAATTTTTCAGTTATACATGAACATGTATATATTCATTGTCACATTTTTTTCTCTGTGAGCTACCATAAGATCTTGTATATATTTCCCTGTGCTATACAGTATAATCTTGTTTATCTATTCTGCAATTTTGAAATCCCAATCTATCCCTTCCCACCCTCCACCCCCTTGGCAACCACAAGTTTGTATTCTATGTCTATGAATCTGTTTCTGTTTTGTATTTATGCTTTGTTTGTGTTTTTTTTTTTATTTTAGATTCCACGTATGAGCAATCTCATATGGTATTTTTCTTTCTCTTTCTGGCTTACTTCACTTAGAATGACATTCTCCAGGAGCATCCATGTTGCTGCAAATGGTGTTATGTTGTCAGTTTTTGTGGCTGAGTAGTATTCCATTGTATAAATATACCACCTCTTCTTTATCCAGTCATCCGTTGATGGACATTTAGGCTGTCTCCATGTCTTGGCTATTGTAAATAGTGCTGCTGTGAACATTGGGGTGCAGGTGTCATTTTGAAGTAGAGTCCCTTCTGGATATATGCCCAGGAGTGGGATTCCTGGGTCATATGGTAAGTCTATTCCTAGTCTTTTGAGGAATCTCCATACTGTTTTCCACAGTGGCTGCACCAAACTGCATTCCCACCAGCAGTGTAGGAGGGTTCCCCTCTCTCCACAGCCTCTCCAGAATTTGTGATTTGTGAATTTTTGAATGATGGCCATTCTGACTGGTGTGAGGTGATATCTCATTGTAGTTTTGATTTGTATTTCTCTGATAATTAGTGATATTGAGCATTTTTTCATGTGCCTATTGATCATTTGTATGTCTTCCTTGGAAAATTGCTTGTTTAGGTCTTCTGCCCATTTTTGAATTGGGTTGTTTGGTTGTTTCTTATTAAGTCGTATGAGCTGCTTATATATTCTGGAGATCAAGCCTTTGTTGGTTTCATCTGCAAAAATTTTCTCCCATTCCATAGGTTGTCTTTTTGTTTTACTTATGGTTTCCTTTGCTGTGCAGAAGCCTTTAAGTTTCATTAGGTTCCATTTGTTTATTCTTGCTTTTATTTCTATTGCTTGGGTAAATTGCCTTAGGAGAACATTTTTGAGATGTATGTCAGATAATGTTTTGCCTATATTTTCTTCTAGGATGTTTATTGTATCTTGTCTTATGTTTAAGTGTTTGATCCATTTTGAGTTTATTTTTGTATATGGTGTAAGGGAGTGTTCTAGCTTCATTGCTTTACATGCTGCTGTCCAGTTTTCCCAACACCATTTGCTGAAGCAAAGCTCTATTTCTTGACACATTTAGGACTGAGAATCATGTTTAACTTATAATAATGCACTAAGATGTACATTTGTTTTGTGTGGTTTTCTGTATATGCATTTCATTTGGCAATTAAAAGATTTTTAAAGTAATTGATTATATTCACATTACTATCAATTTTGGCGTATTTTCATTGCATTTCTTCTCACCTACCTCTACTCACCCTCGTACTTACATCTCATCACTGTGTGGGTCCACCACCAACAGAAAGTCTTTCTCAACTTCCAGATAGTAAAGCAATTGAAACGTCAGGGTAGGATGTGTAAGTTATTCTATATGGAATTTTGATGATGTTTATTTATGAGGTCTAAAAGTTTGTTATGAACCATTTCCATTGCAGAAATATAGGGGCTTGGTTTAGTAGATATTTTGAAAACAATGGCAGGTTTCAGAACAGTGGGAATTGAAAGGCATTCCTTTGTGAACACTCCTGACAAGCTTTGAATTCCTGGTAGTGGTACATATGACATGTTCCCTGGGTTCTTTTGAGACCATATTACGGGAACTTTTTCCCTTTTGCATTTGCTTCTACCTGGACTGAATCTGATTTTTCTGCTTTTGGTGAGACTAACAATAAAATCTGAAAAGCCTGTCTATCTTGAAGACAAGTCTAGACAAGTAATTAGGTTAAATGCCCCAAACATTTCACAATAGTAATATAAGATGACATGCTAGAGAGGCATAAAGAATAATCCTATTATATTTACATGCAGGCATTACCCTTGGCGCTGGCCTAATTAGTCCCGTTAATCACTGTGGCCCTTTGAGCACTAAGCTGGTGAAAGCTAAACCTTAATACTCTCCACCGCCAAGCAGAGTTCCGACTGTAGCAGAGCCTGGGCTCACAGCTGTCAGGGAAATATTGCTGCGTTTGTTTTCCTTTCCTGCCAAAATCTCTGCTCAACTCTCCCCTTCCCCAATTACAAGCATATGAGCAACTTGAGGACAAAAACTGTCTCATCGTCTCATAGTCTACCTGTGCTTAGCACACTGAACTACACGAAGCAGAGACAAGGTGTTACCCGTTCAATTCCTTTGTTACAGAAAAAAGTTATCTGCAGGGAAAGTATGCAATTAAACTAGAAATGTTCTTGGCTTTAATTTTTTCTTCTTAATTTTCAATTGAGGTTTAATTTACATACAGAGAATTGCACAGATTTTAGGACTATAGTTTGAGGAGTTTTAATAAATGGATACAGCTGTGTAACCCAAATGCCTCTCAAGGTATAGAACAGTAGCATGACCCCAGAATAGTCCCTTGTGCCCCTCCAGCCAGTTATCCCAGGCCCCCGGCAGCCTCTCTTGTGAGTAATATGGCCGTAGATCACTTAGGACAACTCTGGAACTTCATGGTATGAATGGAAAGATACAACGTGTTTTTTTCTGCATCTGGCTCTGTAACACTACATGATGCTTTTAATATTCATCCATGTTGTGTGTGTAAGTGATTCATTCCTCTTTATACCTGAGTAGTAGTCTGTTGTACAAATAGAAGACAATTTGTTTTATCCATTCTGTTGTTGGTGACTATTTGGTTGTTTCCTGTTTAAGGCTATGATGGATCAAGCTGCTATGACACATTCTTGAATGAGCCATTCTGTGAACACTTTGTCATTTCTTTCTAGGAGTGGGATTGCTGGGTCATACAGGAGGTGTGCGTTTTACTTTATAAGAAACTGCCAAGCAGTTTTGTAAAGTCGTCAGATTATTTTACATTCCCACAAAAACCATATGCGAGTTCCAGATGGTCAGCACCCTCTTCA
Source organism: Vicugna pacos (assembly GCF_048564905.1). Taxonomy (NCBI): domain Eukaryota; kingdom Metazoa; phylum Chordata; class Mammalia; order Artiodactyla; family Camelidae; genus Vicugna; species Vicugna pacos. The sequence continues at coordinate 10,057,746 of NC_133023.1, read as the reverse complement.
AACATTAATGAGTGTGTAATAGTATCTCCACGTGGGTGTGGCTTGTATTTTCCCCCTAACCAAAGGTGTTGTGCTCGTGTGCTTATTGGCCAACTGTATAACTTTCGTGAATTGTTTAAATTTTTATTTTTATTCATTTTTTATTCCATTGGTTAGCTTTATTTTTTAGTTACAAGAGCTCGATGCAGACCTTGGATGTTAGTTTTTTATCTGATACATGTCTTATAAATATGTTTTCCCAATCTGTAGCTTCTCTATTCCTTTTCTAAATACTCTCTTTGATAAGCAGAAGTTTTGAACTTTGATGAAGTCCCGTTTATCCCAGTTTTATCCTTTTATGGTTAGTGTTTTCTGCATCCTGTCTGAGAAATCTTTGTCTATCCCAACATCACAAAGATGCTCGTCCATTGTCTTCTCCTGTGTCTCTGTCATCTCCCACATTCCCAGCAGCTGTTCTCTGTTAGATCTCCCAGCTTGTATTTGACCGAAGACTCAAACGGTCACCTGTGCAGATTTCTGAAACTCCTGTTCTGTTCACGTCCCTCTCGCCAGGAAATTCCAGCCAGTCTAGCAATTCAAAATCTGGTCTGTTTCCTGAACCCAACAAGACTGCTAATCTCTCTTTGGGTTACTTCCCTGTACTACAGTTTGGGAAGTTGACACAAGCAGAAAGGAAGCAGAGCAAACAGGAAGCTCACCTCATGTACCTCCTTCTCTCAAAGATCAAAACTTTGTTTTCTCTACTGCCTTAAACTAGTTACTTCATCTATTTTGTCCAGTCTGATAGTTTTTTATGATAGAGAGATAAGTCTGGTAGCCACAGTTCTGCCTTGATCGGAACCAGAGTCTTTATGTTTTTGTATTGTCACACATGTCCTTGAGGATGCTTCTAAAGGCCCTTAGGCTCGTGCTCATCAATTCTGGTATCTATAATGTGGTTGCCCTCCCTCGTCCATTTTGGGTCAAACACCTTTGAGAATCCAATGCAAGCTCAGGAAATGTTCTTCAGAAAAAAATATGCATGGTCCCATTTTACGGGCAAGTCCAGAGAGTTCACTGATTCCCTGAAGCCCAGCCATGAACCACTTCTATCAACACAGAATTAAGAATCCCTGTTTCTCCTTTCTATAGCTGTAAATAGGTGGTGGTTTTAATTTTGTTTCCAAAAATGAAAACAAGCTGATAATAGCCAACATAGAACGTCTGGATGCATTTTATAGAAAGTAAATGAGTTTGAATACCTGAGCAAATACATTTCTGTGCACCCCTCAACAGGTTTGTGATTCGCTTTCTGAGCTTAGGAAAAGCTCTAAGATCTTTCAGCATCTTTTACTGAGTGAATCTAAACTTTATATCCGTCGTACTGTACCTTTCACACTTGTGTCTGAAAATTGATTCCGTTGTTTGTTGTATGGAAATCACTTGTCCTTATAGTAAAAAAGAATGGTTGGTCATTGCATAGTTAACCTATTCAGTTATGTGCTTATGAGTTCTGTGAATAATAAGGGAGATACAGCAATAAGATACTGTTAAAAACTGCACCACAGGCTCTGACCTGTTTCACATCAGTTTCTCTAGAAGCTGACTCTGAGATAAGGTCTCAAATACAAAAAGTATATTTTGGCGGTCATTTCAGGGAACATTTGAAAGGGAGACATTAGTGAGACGGGACAGGGAAGAAAACCAAGAAAGGGATTATGGTGAAGCAAGGTACTACTTTGGAAAACTAGAGTTTAATCCCACTGGGGAGCTCTGGGAGCCAGTGGTGTAAAACACACACCTTGGAAATACCACATCCGAAGGGTGAGAGAGCTGGGTTATCTGTCCACCAATTCCCTTTAGAGATTGGTTGAGGGCTGCACCCCGAGGATGTTAATTCTCTGGCCTGTCTGGCCGACTGTATGTGAGTAGACAGAAGGGATTTGGTGGCCAGAGAGCTTCTTGAAAGGTCACAGGTGCTGGCAGTTGAAAGTCAAGCTGTGTTAGGGATACATCCGTGCTGACGGGATGTGAGTGGGGCGCTGACAGGAGCTGCTGTTTCCTTCAAGCCAAAACAATAACTAGCCCTGCTGACGCTTGGAGTAAACAGCAATGTGTTTCCCCCCTTAATAGTTTAATTTTGTTCTGCAGGATGATGGATGCCTTTCCTGGAGTCCCCAAAACTTGGCATCTGTCAAACAACATATGCTCCCTAATATACCATGCTCAGAAAATAGCGTTCGAATTTGCTGATTTGCTCTGGTTTGTACGTGACTTCCCTCTGGTTACAACAGCTAGAGCGTCGCCAGACGATGTTTTAATAATAAACAAATAGAGTCCCTGCCAAACATAATTAATCTTCTCTCATATGAATTTTTTTCTTGTGTGATGTCACCATAGGATTGTATATGACAAGGAAAATAAATGTAGTCTTGATAGAGACTGCTTTAGTTCATTCTCTAAATTGAAATCTAGACTAACATCAATAGGAAAGTATTTTCCTCATATGCTTTGCTTCCTTTGAAATAGTTACCTAATAATGGCTAATGTTCTTTGACTGCCAGACTCTATTCTAACCCCTTTATGTGTATTAATTCACTTAAGATTCATGCAGAGCAGGAGCTTTGTACTATCATCAGTAATATATTATAATTAAAGACAAAGAGGCAGATAAAAATTAGTTGTCTCACCTAGTTAAGCCACAAAAATGATACGTAGAAAGTTCTAGAATTGAACACCTCCTAACAACATAGCATGTTGTTCCCCATCTACAACTCAACTAGCAGGAAGTAACTGTCGTCCAGCAATGTAAGTCCAGAGATGACTTTCTCTTTCTTCTTCTCAAAATTTTGCCAGACATGGATTCCAGCTGGGTTTTTGTTTTTTTGGTTTTTTTTTGTAAACTCCTTCCAAGAAATAGGTCACTTTAGAATCTTAATGTCCCTTACGATGGAGACTATCCCCACGGATATTTAGCAGACCAAAGCAATGTGCTCTAAACAGAAGTCAACAAACGTTTTCGGTAAAGGACCAGATAATAAATATGTTCAGCTCTGCTAGCCATATGTAGCCCAAAAACAGCCGTAAATAACACATAAACAACTGGACATATCTGTGTGCCAATAAAGTTTTATTTACAAACACCAGCAGCAGGTTGGATTTTGCCCACGGGCTAAGTTTGCCAACCTCTGCTGTAGGACTATAGAGTGCAGTTCCATTCCTTGTCAATCACTGTCCGTGAGTTCCACGTTCATAAAGCCTTAGTCTGTAAAGCCATTATTACACATAGTTTGTAGGGAAAGCTCATACGAAGTTAAAGCTAGAAGGGATTTTGAGATGTCCCTTGCAGTCCAATGAGGAAGCTAATACAGAAGGCATTCCCACTTGATTTCGTTTCTGTGTAAAGGCCTCTTTTTGTGCCCCCTGGGCTTTGTAAGCGCCAACTAGCGAAGGGAAGATTGTGAGACTTCGGGAGAGAATGTTCAGGGGGAAGTGAATGCTTTCTGTTAAAAGTAGCCATAGCCTCACAGAGTTCATTAAAGTGCTTCAAACTGTTACCAAGTCCAGGCTCATTCTGCTTGCCGCACAACAGGCCAATAAATCTGGAGACAAGGTGCTGGGGCAGGAATAGCGACTTTATTTGGAAAGCCAGCAGACTGGGAAGATGTGGGACTGATGTCCTGGAGAACCACTTTCCCCAAGTCAGAATTGAGGCTCCTTTTATACTAAAAAGGGGGGGGGATGTGGTTGGTTATTGCAAACTTCTTGGTGTAGGAATTCTTTGTTCTTGGAATCCTTCATTTTTGCAGCTGTCCATGTGGGTCAGGTCATGGTGCCCCTGTAAACCTCCAACAAAACAAACATTATTTTCTCTTCTGCAGCTTTTTATCTTTATATGAGTGCAAAAGTGTTAATATCCTTAAAGGTCAGAGCCTTGAGAATAGGCTGTCCTGTAATATTTCAGGCAACAGGCAACATTCTTTCACAGAAGGTGCCGAACCAGCAAGACGAAGCCTAGGAAACAGGGCACAGGGTTAAAGTTAAAGGAACAGATCTAATATGGAGTTAGATTTGTTCTTTTCTATTACAAAATTAATCAAATGGGGAAACCAATGTTAAAGAATTAAAATCAAGTAAGAATGCCGATAAAACAATCTTTCCTTTCTCATACGGGATAGAAAAGAAAAATAATTCCATTTACAAAAATTTAATTTTTGTTCATATTTTTTCCAGTAAAATCAGGTGAATATATAGTCCCCCGTAGAAAGTAACCAAGTGACATAGTTGCCTTATTTAGGAGATATTTCATTCTCTGGAAAACAACTTAGATATTAAGGAAAATTGACTCAGTTATATGTAAAAAGTTATCATTGCAGCATCCTAAACTAAAATAAACCCTAGACGTTAGTACTGCAATTCCTTCATTTTGCAAATAGGAACCTGGGGTTCAAGGGGGTCAGTGTTAAGCGGAAGGTTGTCCAAGTAGAAATGAGGCTGGGATAGAACCCACATGCGTTGATGAGAGTCATGCTCCAGTTTTAGAGCCAGAAGGGTTCAATCCCAGCCCTGCTACTTAGAACTTTATAGCTTCCAAGAAGTTGTTTAAACTCTCTGAGTCTCCATTATGTTATATCTGCAAACTGGGGGTGACTACTGACCAATCAAGGTTTTGTAATGATTAAATGAAATATCAGGTATAAAACCCCGGGTACCTAGTGGCCGCATAATAAAAAATAGCTACAATATTCCATTTTGAGCGATAATGGATGTGATAAGCTCTACGTCAGGGAATGGGGATGTGAAGATAAGTAAGACAAAATCCCCACCCTCGAAATGCTCACAGGAAACAGACACATGAAGAGAGAGTTTGTAATAAATGTAATCTGTTTTAAGCACTACAATTGAGATATGTGTAAAGAGCTATGAGAATATAGAAGATGGAGCGGTTAGAACTGTCCTGTCTAATATCTGTTAGCTCTGTGTGGCGATTAAGCACTTGAAATGTGGCTAACTCAAACTGAAATGTGCTATAAATGTAAAATACAGGATTTTGAGGACATGATACCCATACACACGCAAAAAGTAAAATAGCTCATAAGTAACTTTCTGTATTGAGTACATGTTGAAATGAAGTATTTAGGTAAATAAGGCCAAATCCTGCTCTCTCAAGCACTCTAAGTCTGGTAAAGAAGACAGGCAAACAATTGATATAATGCAATGTCAAAAGAGCAATATTGAATGTATACACATGGGGAAAGACGTGGGTATATGTCATACATGATATGACATTTGCACTAGCTCTGGAAGCTGAATGGTTTGCCCGGCGAAGGAGGGAGGAAGAGGACTCCAGCTATCCAAATAGAAAGGTGGAAGTGAAGACATGGCAATGTTCTGCAAAGAACAAGCAGTTGTTTCTCTGACTAATTGCCTAGAAAGTCCTTGAATCCAATGTTAAGAATGTAGTGCTGTTTTACAAATCCCTTCCGTAGCTGAGTTATTCAAGCAATATTTATTTAGCATCAAATAATATCGTAGTAGGTAGTATTAACTGAATTCTTACAATGTGCCAGATACAATGTGCTTTTCATTTAATCTGAAAGCACCTCAATGAGATAGAAGAACTTAGCCACCCATTTATAGATGAGGATGCTAAAGACTACAAAGATTAGTCACTTGCCCAAGATCATGCCATTAGATAAAGGCAGAGCCTGCCTTCGATTACAAGTCTGCCCTATACCAATTGCTCTGCTCTCACCTCCATGAGGTTATGGCCTCCCTGCCTTGTCTGTACACTCCCAGGAGGCCTTGGACAACAACAACAACAAAAAAGCAGAAAGGTCACAGCATAGCCAGAGGGAGCAGCTCCAATTGTGGTCACCTGGGATGTGACAGCCAGCGCTCATCCTAAAAACAGCTCTCTGTAAAGCACATTTTGAAGAAGCAGAAGGCTTAACAGAGAACTTGCCGTGGAGATACTTAGAGTGGCCAGAAATGGTCCTGGAGGGTGGAACTCCAGAGAGCGGCCAACAGAAGCAGTTTGGAGCTCCATAGGGAAAGCTGCCCCCACCAGGAGGAGATGTTCCTGGAAGCTGCCATGAACAGAGACGCAGGGAACCACCACCACCAGAGATGGCTGCTGAGGCTGCTGCTAATAGAAGGGCAGGCTGAGGAGACATTGTAATCAAAGGCTTGCCAACCTCTCTGCCATCTTGAGAGAAAACTGTCTTAACATCAAGGCAGAGAAGTAACTCCATCGATCTTTCAGTAGTCTGCTTCCTAAAGATAGGGAATAAAATCCCCTACCTATAAATCTGGTGAGATTGGTCCCCAGAACTTCTGAGTTTGGATTTCTCAGGCCAATAATATGGAAAAAAGAGAAAAGGGGAGTGTTGTATCAGGGAAAGAGAGAGCTGAACGATGATCCAGCTAGTAAGTTTCTGGTAGAGGTGAAGCCTTCGGAGGAAAATACAGGGTTACAGATGCATGGCATGTATAGAAATCGTCTCTTCTATAGGATTAACCCAAATAAAGTTTTACTCCATGCCGGTTTTCACTGTTAAATATATATAACTCCTGGAATTTAAGATTTCCATGGTACCAAATGGTGATCAGAAAGATTTGAGTCATACTGGGAATCAGATTATTGAACAGAAGTTCAGTACATTTGACTGTACTGAGAACCCAAGCCTCAAAGGAGACTGCCTGGCCCAAATTCCAGCCTTTTCCATCCCACAGCCATTCGACCATTAATGATTACTCCTCACTTCTCTGAGAGCAGAGATTTTTGTCTGTCTTGTTCTCTTCTGAATCTCCAATGTGCAGTATATGCCTAGCACATAGTCCTAACTCAATAAAAATCTGTTGAACTAAACTGAACTGAATAGCACCATCAGAAGCCTTCTTGCCAAATATTTGCTGGGTACCCAGCATAGAGTGGTACACGTGATATTGGCAAATTCAGAATCAGTGTAGAATGCCAACAGACTTTTACCCAGAATGTATAGAGAACTCTTACAACTGAAGAACAAGACAAACAACCCAATTAAAACGTGGGCAAAAGATTTGAATAGACATTTTACCAAAGAAGCTATACAAATGGATATTAAACACATGAAAAGATGCTCACCATTATTCGTCGTTAGAGAGGTGCAAGTTCAAACCACAGTGAGATACCAGTTCACACCGACCGCAGTGGCTAGAGCAGCTATAATTGATACAACAGACAATAACAAGTGTGAAGAAACAGAAACCCTCATACGTTGCTGATAGGAATAGAAAATAATACTGCCATTTTGGAAAATCATTTTGTAGGACCTTAAAAAGTTCAGCACAAATTTATGATACACTCTAGCAATTCCACTCCTAAGTATCTACCCAAGAGAACTGAATATGTACGTCCACATATATTTATTTACATGTCCCAGATATGTACAGATTTTAAAAGCATTTTTTGTTACGAAAAATAGAACACATTCAAAACTGATGGTGACACAGACAAGAGATAAAATGCTATTTATTTAAGTTCGGCCTTTTATTCCATAAAATTCTGTATTAAGACAATTTGGGTAACCTCTCTGTATTTCTTTCCATTTCCTCATCTGCAAAATGGAGATAGTAATAACAACTAAGTCATAAAATTATTTTAAAAATTAATGAATGAGGTAATACAAGATTAAGTGCCTAGCACAGTGCCTCACCCATGGAAATGTTCAATAATTGTTATCTGTCATTCTGAATGTTGTTATTATAATAATTCTTATCTTTATTTCTCCATGGACGTTGAGGAAAGGAAAACGAGCATCCGCTAATATATGGAGAATCTTCTCAAGAATGTGCTGCATATTTAGCTTTCAGAATTATGGAAAAGTCATAATGGAGGCTTTGGTTATCTCACACTGGATTCAGGAAAAGTGCAAACATGCTGAATATACTTGGGTTGCGAATGTACTCTTTTGAATAAATTAATTTGAGATAATGTCATATTAGTCAGCATAAAGTGGCCACCGAAATAATTTACTTCCCAGTATTGCTAAAATCTCTCTTCCTAGGCAATATAAAGCAGTTAAGCAGCAGTAGTTACGGCCCTAGGTCTCTCAAGTGGATTTTACAGAAAGTCAGCCAATAGGAAGTTAGCTCTGAATTCTGATTTAACAGCCATGGGGAAGACCCTGACCCCGGAGGTCGGACAAGGGGGCTGGAGGGGGCCACGTGACATGAGAGCTCCGCCCCTGCAGGAGGCTGAGGCTGCACTGAATGTGACTTGTTTGCACACCTGAGGCTGGGCCACCCAGATGCCAGCAGAAGAGCTATCACCATCGTGCCCATGGTCAGCCGCATGCATCCAGAAAGAGAAGGAACAGACTGGAATAGACCTGCGCCTTGGGATCAGCTGGGGGAAGGGGCGTGCGCTAGTTCACTAGGGCGGCACGGCAGAATGCCACAGACTGCACGACGTGAGCAGCGGACACTTACGTCCTCCCAGCTCCCGACGCCGGAAGTCCCGGGTGACGCTGCTGTCAGGGTTGGTTTCTTCTGCGGCCTCTCTCCTTGGCCTGCAGGTGGCCGGCCTCCTGCTGCCTGTTCACATCATTGTCCCTCTGTCTCTCTAGAGGTGCATCCCAATCTCCTCTTTTAAGGACACCAGTCAGGTTGGATTAGGGCCCACTCTAACATTTTCTGTGAATCAGTATCATTTCTGAAGAAAGTCACTTGAACAGAAATGTATCAGGTTCTCAGCATCGCCTAAGAAAAACAATTGATAGAGAAAATATATATATATATACTAACTAGTGTATATAAAATAAACAACAAGGCCCCGCTGTATAGCACAGGGAACTATATTCAATAGCTTGTAATGACCTATAATGGAAAATAATATATATGTATAACTGAATCGCTATGCTGTACGCTAGAAATTAACACTACATTGTAAATGGACTATACTTCAAATATATATATATTTATAAATCTTTATATATAGTGATATATAAATCTTTAGTCTTGAAATTGCCCCCAGCAGGACTGTAGGGAAGCAATGATATTTTGGGCCAAAGGCCCCAAGCCAATTGTGCTGAAACGATGCCCTTGAGGCTTTTCTTGAAAAGCTGAGTGCCATCATTGGTCATTCTTTAGTTGAACGGACAAGATGCCCCAAGGCATCTCCCAAACACTTTTTCATTTATACTTTAAAGATAAAAGGCAGCAGCTTCCGCTAACACATTAGATCAAAGGTTCTGGGCAAACAGAGAACAGAGAACCACGTAAGACTGCATTTATCTATCTCTGTGCTGGGTGACTGGCTTCACTCCATCAGTTCCCTGCTCCAGCAAAGCCTCCACCTCCCCTGGTAATAACAATAATCGTAGTAGGAGTAATAGTAATCATGCTAGTAATAAAAGACTTAGTGTTCATTAGGAGCTTACTATGAACCAGGCGTTGTTTCAGATGCCTTATGTATGTTAACTTAATTTTTGCTGAAGCATAATTGATACTATGTTGTGTTAGTTTCTGGTGTACAGCATAGTGATTCAGTTATACATACATATATATTATTTTTAATATTCTTTTTCATTGTAGGTTATTAGAAGCTATTGAATATAGTTCCCTGTGCTGTTTAGCAGGACCTTGTTATTTATCTATTCGGTATATAGTAGTTTGTATCTGCTAATCCCAAATTCCCAATTTATCTCTCCCTTATGTATATTTACTTACTGAATCATCATGATAGTCCTAGGAAGCCACATACCAGTAGTGAGACATCAGCATCCCATTTTGCAGTTGGGAAAAATGAGGGCAGACTGGCAAAGTCCCTTAAACAAGATTACAGAACTAGTAAGTGACAGGGCTGGGAATTGGATGAACCAGGACATCACCGTCTATTACAAAGCTCAACCCACTTCTGCCCTCCTTACTAGCAAACAAATGATTCTCTAGGCAGCTTCCTTCTAAGTTTATTTTTTTTAATAAAATATTTGGATTTCAGTCAAGTCGATTGAAAACATGGGAGTTGGCCACATTTTCCTCTTCGTGATGCTTGTGTACTTGTCTTCCCCCACTGGGCTTAAATCCCTTTTGAGAATATGGATCATTCAACAAAGTCAGCAGTCATATATTGAGAGGAGTCTCCTTTGACTGGCTTCACTTTCTGGGTTAACACAAATCCCCTTGCCAGGCACTGTGCTGGGCACTTAGTAGGGAAGGATAATGAAAAGGGCAAGTAAAGATAGTCTCTACAAAGAGCTGACCTTCTAATCACAGTGTTTTCTTAGCACTGGCAGCACATCTCAATCACCGGGGGACTTCCAGCATAGATACCAGCACCCCTGCCGGACCTGAGACCTTTGGAATCCGAATCTCTGGGGAGGAGGCCGGGACAGTGGTAGTTTTTTCGGAGCTCCCCAGATGACTCAGATAAGCAGACCAGGCTTGCCTGTCTCCCCCCAGAGACACCCATGTAAATGAGTAATTTGAAGACACTGTAGTTAGGGTAAGAGCAGAGTGCTATAAATAGCGTGAAGATGGAGCCACTGCTGCTGACCAGACACCCTGCAGAGGACTTCACAGAGCAGGAGACACCGCCCTGGTCTAATTAGATGAGAAAATGCTCACAGGGTTGAAGGGAAGGGGAATTGGGTATTCCAGGCAGATTGAAGAGCAAATGTAAAGATACAAAGTTATGGGAAAGGAAGATGCATTTTGAAAAGAAATATGGTTCCCCCTGGTTAAACAGCAGGTGGGTGTCAGCAGGGCAGGAGCCAGGTCATTAATGGCCTTCGGTGCCATGCTGGTTGCTGCACTTTAATCCTGCCGGTAAGGGTCCTGGCGGTCGTAGCCCAAGTATGAAGTGATAGCCTACTGCCCTTAGGTCATGTAAAAGAGGACTCTATTTTTCTATAGGAATTTTACTATAGGATTTAGGGAAGAAAATATAGAACTAAAACCAGACAAAACCAAAGGCATAGAAACTAAATAAATTTTGCTATAATTAACATACGGAATGCACCTTTGCCATCCCTAAAGAACTCTCAGGTTGGAGTCTTTATCAAGCAAGGACCACCTTCCCTTCTCTCCCGTGGGCATCTTTTAGTTCATGTTACTCTCCAGAAGAAAGAAGAAATTTTTCATCTGATTTAAAGTCTCCTGTGAAGGAAGAGATAATGCCAGGAGGATCTTATTTGTGAGACGTGGGATGCTTCTGAATCTCGTTTGATTTATCAAGGGCAGAAGACAGTCAAAGCTTTCCATCTGGTTGTCAGGATCCCGTTTTTCCCGTTCCCTAAGTGCTTTAATAAATCTCTCCATTGGAAATGGGGGCCCTGCAAAATTATAATTCTTAGTGTCTAACAATGTGATTATCTTGCACAATCAGGAGTGACAAGAAGCTATGTTAAGGATGGTCATTCATTCGTTGTATGACTTAACTGCAAGTCATTTCACCTCTTTGAGCCTTGCCTTTCTCAATTGTGTTGTGAGAGGTGAGGCTTAGTTCCCACCAGCCCTGGGATTCTGTGACTTCTATGGATTCTAAATTTTTTCCAGCCCTAAAGTTTGGTGATCAAAATCACTTCTGATGCTAACTCACTATGATTCCTCTGACAGCCCATGAAAGCTCTTTTACACCTTGGCGCCCCCCACCCGGAAGAAATCAGCCTTAAATATTTTTCTTTGACAAAAATGTGGGCTTAGTTCTTAAAAATGCTGTCAGCTTGCATGCAGTTTGATGGAGTTGCTTAAGAAATCTGTCAACAGCATCCCGGGTTAAATTGTCGAGCAAGCGAACCGATCCTGTACTGATGTAGTTGAATATTTTCTGACAGCCTGCGATAGCTTCTTTAGCTCTTTATGTTCCGTCAACTGCTGGAGATAGCTTCTTAAAAGGGGGTGAGTCCTGATGCACTGAAGAATGTCAGATGTGCTTCAGTCACTTACATTTCAAGGGCATTCAATGCAAGGCTGGCCTAGGTCTCTGTTGGAACGCCCAGAAAAGTTCTGCTATACCCTGCTCCAAAGAAAATTCTCCCATTTCTTCTTAGAAACTAAGGTTCATTCTTTTCTGAGTATTTGAATTTCGGCAGAAAAGTTAAAAGCCATGGCTTTGAAGGCACAAAATTAAAACAACTTACTCAGCAGCTGTTTGGAGCGGCCTAGTCTCTTGCCACATCAGAGCTTCATACTCAACCTCTTCCATGGTTCCACGCACCATCCCAGTTACTTACATTAACAGTTTAGAAGTAAAGCCCCAAAGACAGACTCAGATGGTGTCTGGGTATAGTTTACCCGTACACTGTGTGACATACCGTTCAGCTCTGATTGACATGACATCATTATGTCATGCAATCATTATGACATCCTTATGTCAGTAGCAATGACATGACATCATTACTATCATTAAAGTGTTAAGACAATCCCGTATTCATGTGAGTGTTCCAGTTCCGTGTTACTCAAAGCATGGTTTGTGGACCAGCAGTATCAGCATCACTTGGAACCTTATGAGAAATAAAGAATCTAAAGTCCCACTCCAGATGTGCTGAGAACCTGCATTTTAACAAGACATCCAGGTGATTTGTAAGCACATTAAAGTTTGAGAAGCAGTGGCTTAGAGTATACACTTTGGAGTCAGACTAGCTGTGTGAACTAGGCAGTGAAAATAAAGTGTGACATTTACTAAGGGCTTAGTGATGCCAGAACTGTGCCCAAGTCAGCCTAATTAAGTAACACCTTGGAGCTCCTGTTCTTTTTTCCATAGAACAAAAAAACAAAGATAAAGATACTTAGCCCACACAGCAAATAGCACCACCAAACTACTCCATCCGAAAACCAGACATCAACCTCAGTTCCTCCCTTGCCCCCGCCTTCATCCAGTCCTGACAGCCCTACCTCCAAACTCGCTCACGATTCCGTCTACTTCTCTCCATCTGCACAGCCAACAGCTTCATCTTAATCATCATTTCTCTTGCCTGTACCACTGCAGTAGCCTCTTGACTGGTCTCCATCAACCATCCATCTCAACTCAACCCATTCCTCACGTAACATTAAAATATTTGAAAACTTAAATATAAAATGCCGTATAGACAACCTATAATAAAAGCTGATATGTGAGAGGTGACCATTTCCAACCATATTTGATGTGCTTCTCATGGCTTCTAGGGAAGGGGAGGCCGAAGTGGGAGACTCTGGATAGGTAACTCAGGTCTGTCTGTCTGTCTGTCTCTCTCCCTGCCTCCACCTCTTTCCACCTCCTTTGTAAATCTTTTATGAGAGTGGACATGGATGCAGCAAGCCACTTCTGAGATCAAGCAGTTGCCTCCTTTAGGCTGATTTGTTTGCTCCTCAAAAAGGTTGCCTTTTAAGTATAATTTGGATTCCTATGAAAATTCTCCTAAAGGAGAAAATGCACTGATAATCATCTTGTCTACCCACCAGTCTTGCTTCACACATTAACAAGTTTGCATTGTTTTATTCATCTGTCCTTCATGAGGTTATCCCCCCAACCCCAGCTAATTCTGATTAGACTGGCTAAATCATGTTCTTGATATTTGTATTGATTTGGTTGCAAAACAAACCAGCCAAACACCTAATGGCTTAAAGGCACAACTAGTTACTGACCTCATTTTTCCGTGGCTTGTCAATATAGATTGGGCTAAACTGGTTCTGCTGATTTGAGCTACTCAGTCAACCTTGGTTGGAATTCACACACATAGCTGCCATCAGCTGCCAGGCTGATCAAAGGCTGGCTGACTGTCATTTCTCCTCCAGGTGGTGTCTCATCCCCCAGTAGGCTAGCCTAGGCTTGGTGGCAGGATTTCAAGAGCACCAAAAGGACAAGCCCCAATGTACAAGCACTTTTCAAGTTTTTGTTCATATCACGTATGCTATTGTCTCATTGGCCGAAGCAGGTCACAATACTGAGCCTAGAGTCAATGTGAGAGGGAACTACTAAAGGACAAGGATACTGGAAGCCATGAATACATTAAATCAATTCACCAAGCATCTGAAGCTGATGGCCAGGACATAGTGATGACATCAAGGAACCACCAATCATCCAAACCAGGCAGCTGCATACATCCTTGAGTCATTGTCTATTTTCAATATATCCAATAATTGCAGTCTTCTACACCATTTTCTTAAAGTAAGGTCAACCCAAGTGCGTGAGATGAAATCAGACAGAAAAGCCCTTAATCCACAGGCGACACTGCCACCTCTGTCTTCCCTATATTTGAGTGTCATTACTGTGAACACAAAGTGTTAATGGCATGGCTCATATCCATGCTGTATATTTAGGGATGGAGCGGGCAGAGAGCAGCCAATTCTCCTCCGTGGCATATAAGGAATCACAGGTTTCAACATCTATAGCACACGTCAGGTTTTTCTGGCCTTTCATGAAATTTGACTCACTGTGTTATGCTACTAGAGCAAAAAGAGTGAAAAAAAAGAAGAAATCATGTGTGTTTCCAAGTTCAATTGGTGAAGAGAACTCTTCATACTAACAAAACTAAATTAAAACCTGTGTGAACTAGTTAAATCAGAACTCTATAGCACACTTCCAAAAGATGAACTCAGTAAAACCTAGGTTATCTTCTGGAACATTCTCTGAGTTTGCATGCCTGTAGGGGGCGCCTGGTGGACTTGCTTCCCAAAGTCCTAAATAGGAGGTAGGACATGAGCCCCACTCTTTTTGGCATCACCCATCAAACTATGTGGAATTTTTTTACTAATATATCCACCTCTTTAGAGTCAGCCATCAGCATGGAAAGAAGAAAGGACACTCATGTCTAAACCCCTTTCTCTCCCCTTGGCTCTTTCTCCCAGAACCAAAAGAACTTCCTGTCCCAGTGGAACAGAAGCTTCTCGTCCCCGTTTCCTCCTTCCCTGTGTATGATCTTTGCTGCCTCCCTTTCTGTCCCTAGTCATAAACGTTATGACTCACAAGACAGTGGAAAGGGAGCAACACCTAAAAGGAAGTAAAAAATATATTGAGTTATTATCTTCAAGATAGCATCCCCATCTACTTGTATTGAAAATTAGATTTTTTGCTTCAGCAGAAATGGAAACATTTTCCAAGTACAACATAAAAGAAGTAGTGCCTGTGAAATAACCAGAATATCCCCACACTTGGCATAAAGAGAAGCCAGAAAGGAGTTTGTGTTGATTGCAGCGTCAGCCTTCTCTCTCTCTTGTCACCTCTCTTTTTTCTAATAACCTTGCAAATATTAGTAGCTGCAGACCTATATAGTGGCAAGGAGATGGTTGTGGTTAAGAACCGTGGTTTTGAATCCTAGATTTTCTAGCTGGTAATTGTATTATGGAGAGCAAGTCCACCACACTTCCCTGAGCCTGTTCCCCTTTTGTGATATTGGGATAAAAACACTTTTCCTCCCAGCATTGTGATGGTGTATACGCAGACACGTAGGTCAGTACCTGACCTGTCACAGATGCTCGGGAAATGGTAGTAATATTATTATACCCTCACTTAATAGATTTTTCTACTCAAAGCGTAACATCCAACATCCCAGTCCATCACATTCCATGCCTCTCCCTCCAGCCTGCAGCTACTACCCGCTTGTATTATCAACTTTCCTCTTTTAACAGCTCAGCCTTTCTCCGCAAAGGCTTCCCAGCAGATCTGGGCTCAGAGTTCTCCCCAGGGCTGGGGCAGGTAGGAGGGGAGGAGAGGAAATGTCTCACCACCTGCCTGCGGTGCAGATGCCGTTCTGTTTGCATAATCTCTTTATGCAATGCCTCGAGTCCAAATAGCTCATGAAGCACTTTATAAACTTTACTGGCTCTACAAAGCATGTTGCAGAGACAAAGTACGAGGCCCACCGCTGGGCTGGCTCCCCTCCAGGGTGCAGTGAAGAGGTTACAAGACCCGGCACAGCAGCTCTTCCCAGCAATTAGGAAGGCAAGTGAGGGAAGTGCTCTGACTTCGCCTCAGGGCACAAGGGAGCTGGACTCTTAAGAGGAAATGACCCTAGTTGGAAGTATAATAAGAAAAGAGAGATGCCTGCCTTTCATAACCACAGGTAGCTGAGAAATGAGATTTGTGATGCACCTAGATGTTTAATTTGTTTTCTCCGGGCCAGCATAATGCTTGGAAAATAATACATCAAGGTGTCTCACAATGTGTCTGGGAGACCACGGTGGAATCATCTGAGGTGTTTCTAAATATGCAGGTTCCTAGGCTCATTCCACCTCTATGGCTGATTCAGGGGATCGAGACTGAGGCCTGGGAGTCTGCATGTTAAACCACCTCCGGTGGTCAGTATGTCCCCGAAGGTTTTGCCTTTTGTTTCATTCCCATCTCCTTATACCGCTTTCTGGAAAATGGGCCAGTGGCCAGGGGAGGGGGAAGAAGCAGCAGAAGAACCAGAAAATCCCAGAGGGACCAAGAAGCAGCGCTGAGGCACTGAGCTTCCCATGGGCCATGGAAATAAAGGAAAACCCTCTACCCACTCCCACCCTCAAGAGAAACCGCATATTGGAAAGTACAGCCTTATTCATTCTCACAAACTAAAAGACTCCCATTAGCCCCCATCATATATATCTCTATTAGCCTCTTTCCAAATTTGTATTTTTAAGTCTCATAAAGACTTCTTAACTCAGCCGATTACACCTGCATTTTCTTTATGGCAGTCATTCTTGATGTTTGTCAGGTCAAAGACTGCTTGAGACTGATGGGAACTATGAATCCTCTCGTCTCAAAAAATGTACACACGCACACAGTATTTAGCAGATAGCTCAAAGTCTTATTCCTTTAAGTGTGGTCCCCACTAGCATCACCCTTACCCGGGAGCTTGCTAGGGATGTAGATGCCATTTGTGACAACGTGGATGAAGCTTGAGGGCATTATGCTAAGTCAAATAAGTCAGACAGAGAAAGGCAAATACTCTATGGTCTCACTTATATGTGGACGCTAAAAAAACCCAAATTCATAGAAACTGAGAACAGATTAGTGGTTGCCAGGGGTGGGAGGTGGCGGGTAGGGGAAATGGGTAAAAATGGGCAGAGTACCAACTTCCAGCTGTAAGATGAATACGTTCTGTAATAAGTAAAGTGACTACAGTTAATAAAACTGTGTTGTATATTTGAAAATTGCTAAGAGAGTACATTTTAAAAGTTTGCACCACACACGCACACAAATTGTAATTATGTGAGGTGATGGATGTGTTAAATGGTCTTATTCCACTGACCATTTTGCAGTATATACATATGTAAAATCACCACTTGTGCATCTTAACTTTACAAATGTTGCATGTTAATTATATCTCAATATAGCCAGAGGGGGGAAAGAAAAGGAATGTAGCTACTGGTCTCAATCATGCAGAGAAAGCATTTGACAAAATTCAACATCCTTTTGTGGTAAACACTGTCAACATACTGGGTATAGAAGGAATGTACCTCAACGTAATAAAGGCCATATATGACTAACCCACAGCAAAAGTTTAACTCAAAATGGATTAAAAACTTAAACATAAGACCTGAAACCTTAAAACTCCTAGAAGAAAATGTAGGGAAAATGCTCCCTGACATTGGTCTTGGCAATGATTTCTTTTGAATATGACACCAGAAGCACAGGCAACAAAAGCTAAAATAAACAAATGAGACTATATCAAACCAAAACCTTCCACACAGCAAAAGAAACAGTCGACAAAATGAAAAGGCAACCAATGGGATGGGGGAAACCGTGTGCAAACTATCTATCTGATAAGGAGTTAATATCTAAAATATATCAGGAACGCATACAACTCAATAGCAAAACAAAAAATCATCCAACTAGAAAATAGGCAGAGGATTTGAATGGACATCTTTCTAAATGGCTAACAGGTACATGAGAAAATGCTCAGCATCACTCATCTTCGGGGAAATGCAAATCAAAACCGCAATGAGCCAAACCTCACACCTGTTTGAATGGCTATTATCAAAAAGACAGACAACAAGTGTATGTGAGGCTGTGGCAAAAAGGGAACCCTTGTGCACTGCTGATAGGAATGTTAACTGGTACAGCCGCTATGGAAAACAGTATGGCGGTGCCTCAAACATTTTTAAATACAACTACCACGTGATCCTGCAATCCCACCTCTGGGTATATGTTGAAAGGAAATTAAATCAACAATTTCAAAGAGATATCTGCACGCCCTTGTTTATTGCAGCATTATTTTACCATGGCCAAAACCTGGAAACAACCTAAGTGGATGAATGGATAAAGAAAATGGATACAATGGAGTACTATCTATCTATGAAACAAGAAGGAAATCCTGCCTTTTGCAGCAACATGGATGAACCTGGAGATTATCATACCCAGGCCTCTCTCATTTGGTGACAAAGAGAGAAAGACAAATATTGTATGTTCTCACTTACATTTGGAAGCTAAAAAAAAGCAGAACTTACAGAAACAGAGAGTAGAATGGTGGTTACCAGGGCTAGAGAGTGGCAAAAAAGGGGATGTGTTGGTCAAAGGGCACCAACTTTCAATTATAAGATGAGAATCTAGTGTATCTGGGGATCTAATGTACAATATAGTGACTGTAATTAACTGTACTGTGTGATATACTTGAAAGTTAAGATGATAAATCTTTTTTCCTGCCTGATTATTTTTATTTTTTCAATTAATGTATAATTGATTTACGATATTAGTTTCAGGTGTACAACATAATGACTCAAAATTTTTATAAATTATACTCCATTTATAGTTATTATAAAATATTGGCTATATTCCCTGTGCTGTACAATATATCCTTGTAGCTTATTTATTTATTTTTATTTTATTATTTTTTAATTGAAGTATAGTTGATTTGCAATGTTGTGTTAGTTTCTGGTATATAGCAAAGTGATTCAGTTATATATATATATATCTGTGTGTGTATGTGTATTCTTTTTCAGATTCTTTTTCATTATAGGTTAAAACAAGATATTGAATATAGTTCCCTGTGCTCTACAGTAGATCTTTGTTGTTTTTCTATTTTATGTATAGTTGTGTGTATCTGTTAATCGCATAGTCCTAATTTGTCCCTCCCCCATTCCCCTTTGGTCATATCATATGATATTTGTCTTTCTCTGTCTGATTTACTTCACTTAGTATGATAATCTCTAGATCTATCCATGTTGCTGCAAATGGCATTATTTCCTTTTTATGATTAAGTAATATTCCATTGTATACATGTATACCACGTCTTCTTTATCCAGTCATCTGTTGATGGACACTTAGGCTGCTTCCACGTCTTTGCTATTGTAAATAGTGTTGCTATGAACATTGGGTTGCATGTATCT
The DNA here is from genome assembly GCF_048564905.1 of Vicugna pacos. Taxonomy (NCBI): domain Eukaryota; kingdom Metazoa; phylum Chordata; class Mammalia; order Artiodactyla; family Camelidae; genus Vicugna; species Vicugna pacos. The sequence goes on along the minus strand of NC_133023.1, from coordinate 10,038,501 downwards.
TTTCAAATTAGAGTTCTCTCTAGATATATGCCCAGGAATAAGACTGCTGGATCATATGGTAGTCTATTTTTAGTTTTTTTAAGGAACCTCCATACTGTTCTCTACAGTGGCTGCACCAATTTACATTCCCCCCAACAGCATAAGACGGTTCCTTTTTCTCCACACCCAAGAGAGTAAATCTTGATGTTATCACCATATACAGAAAAGGTAATTATGTGAGAGAATAAAAGTTTTGAATAACTTTGTTGTGGTAAACATTTCACCATGTATATGTATATATATATATATATATATATATATATATATATATATATATATATATATCTCAAATCATCACGGTGTATACCTTAAACTTACATATGTTATATGTCAATAATATCTCAATAAACCCGAGGGGAAAAAAAGAAAAAGGAAATGTAGTTGCTTGGTCCTCACCCCAGAACTACCAAGATAGGACCTGCATTTTAACAAGGGTCCCAGGGGGTCCATATGCTCATTACATTTTGAGAAGCCATGCTTAAGAGACAGCTATGTCTGTGATACTCAACCTGGGCAAATGTACTGTTGAAAAGGTCCCCCAGCTAATTTTAATACACAATCAGTGTGGAGAGCCACAACTATAAACCAGTGGTTCTCAAACTTTAATAAGTTTACAAAACCACCGATTGCAGGGCCACGCCCCCAGAATGACTAAGTATGGCTGGAGTAGAGCCTGAGATGCTGTGCTTCTAACGAGTTCCTAGGTGATGCTGCTGCTGCTGGTAGGGGACTAGGCTATGAGAACCACTATTCTAATCCCATCATCCGTGGCCCAAACTCCTAATTCAAAGACAAGTTGAAGAAGGAGGATGACTCTGAGGACAAAAAGGATCATTCTCCACAATTAACCAGTGCATCTCTGGGACACAGCTATTGCCACCAGCTCAGGCAGAGAGTAAAGCACACTGGACTTGGAATTTGGTAAACTGGAGTAAATCTTTATGTTGAACAATTAGGGCGCTGAGTAGTGCAACAGAAAACTTTACCTCCCCGCCTCCCCACTCAACACTGTTCCTGTCCATTCTCAGGACAGTTCTTTCCAGCTACTTGAGTGAAATCTAAAACAGGACCCACGGATTTTCCTCCTCATTCTTGGGTTTAAAAAAAAAACTTCCGGCAACTTTAGTTCCCCAAACACTGTAAGTTCAATACTTAATATGCCCAGTCTAGCTTAATAAGCAGAACTCTTAACTTCACTTATGGCTTTCCTGTCCCTCAGCTGCCAGGCTGCCCCTGGGAAAGGGGCTGAGTTGGCTCCTCTTGATTCCCCCACTTCCTCTTTCCCAGTTCAGCTCCAGGCTGACTCTGGCTCCTCCAAGTGTGGAGGAGTATAGGTAGAGGTCAGGGCTGACTTAACCCACACTGGCACCACCAGGCATCGAAAGGCTCGAGGCTTGGTAGGCAAGACTCCAGGAGGCACCATTCCCATGGAATACAAAGTGAATATCTGCCCCTGTCCCCGGGAGCTGTGTGCCTGCACTTCCCTGATGCTGAGTGTGTTCTCTCCAGCTGATCTTTTGGGAAGCTTCTCCTTGACTCTTGTCACCCCAGCTCCTCCTAAATAGCCTCTTACTGCTGGAAACCCTTAAACCTGGGAAGCTGCCCTATTGGCCATTCCTTGTAGGAAATGCCTGTCCCATTCTCCAGATGGATCCTGACAAGGCCACGCATTCTTGCTATGCCATATGGTGGAATTGCATTCTGTTTCCATGGATGACGTAGCTTCCTGTCTTCCCTCATCGGCATCTCGAGCCACCTGTCTTTAATCTTCTCGATATGAATCAAACAGTTGTTTCTGTGAGCCCTCATACTCCACAGCATTTCATTATTGCTCCCCCTCTCAACATGGCTGGCTAGAGTGGAGTATAGAGATACAGTTGGCTTCTCTCTTTTCTCTGTCAGTTTCCTACTCATCCCACTAGCTGGGTTTTCATCATCCCAGGTTTGGAGAATGGAGAAGGGAGAGCATGGAGGAAAAGAGGTTAAGAGACAGGAAAGAACTTACTCTTTCTTTCATGGAGTGTTTTGAGGGAGTCCTTAGAAATTCCCCACTGGAAATCTACATTGTGCTTCCTCTGTCTTGGACAATGCATACCTTCTGACTGATGGCTTACAGTGTTGATCCTCAACCCCTGTGCTCCAAAAGTCCACATGTGAACAGAGTTCTTTTGAAAACATTCCAGGCTGGCCACGATCTGGTTCCCAGGAAACACTCATTTAATTTGCTCCCCTTTGGTGGAAATACAGTTTGTTTGAATTCATCCCTATCTCTTTTTTTCCAAAAGGCATTGTCTGGGTTAAACTGTGTCCCCCCCAAAACAAATTGAAGTCCAGACTTAACCCCCAATGCCTCAGAATGTGACCTAATTTGGAAATAGGCTTATTAAACATGTAATTAGATGAGGTCATACTGGAATAGATGGGCCCTTAATTCAATATGATTGGTGTCTATATAAGACAATCTGAGAACAGAGACATGTAAGGAAAAGACAGAGGCAGAGACTGGAGACATGCTACCACAAGCCAGGGAATGCCTGGGGTCACCAAAAGCTGGAAGAGGCAAGGAAAGACTATTCCCTAAATCTTCAGATGGAGTGTGACACTGCTCACATCTTGATTTCTGACTTTTAGCCTCCATAACTGTGAAAGAATAGATTTCTGTTGTTTTAAGACACTCCGCTTGTGGTGCTTTGTTACAGCAGCCACAGGAAACTAATACTGGCTGCTTCAGTCATTCCCTTGCCTATATTCCTTTTTACATCATGAGTCTTGTACCTCTCTCTGCGTGCTCCCTGAATCCAGAGGACACGTGAAACAGGCTCTCTCTAAGAGGTGTCCATGAAGCCCTCCTCAGTGACTTCAGGTGAGGGTGAAGCATCCATCTCCACTTCCACCATGAGATGGCGAAAGAGGAAATGCCACACAACTACAGACTCCAAAGAACCTCTTTTTCTCTCTCCTCTTCTCTCTCTTGCTCCCTCCCTCCCCTGGCCTCTCAATCATCAGTCTTCTTACATATTGAGTTGATGTTGAACTAAGGGTCCAAAATTCTGTGCGTGGGTTCATCCAGCACCTCGTTGGAATATGAGAGTACTTAACATTTTATTTTTTATTAACAACCTTTGAGACCTTAGCAAGAACTAAGACAGGTAGAATCCCATTTTAAACTCCTGATAAGCTGAAGGGCAAAACATCTTGGTCTTCCGTTACCTTGGAAACTACTTTCTAATTTCTAGTCATGAGAAACTTAAGTGAAACTGTGATCTGATAAGCAGCTAAGGTCCTCTTGCTAATTGTCTAAGTCAAACAGAAGTGAAAATGACATTCTGAAAACATCGGAATTTGTGTTCCCATGCGTCCCCATAAAAAAATCATGACATCCACTGAAATCATAACCATGTACTACTTACAAGGTGAAGTCTTTATTTTTCAAATACAGGGGATAAGGGGGGAGGGGGAAGGAATTTCCCAAAATATGTACAGGCAGTTTCCAGATTTGGGATAGGTTCTGTTCTAAGAGTTTGTTAGGTTTTTTTAAACTTAGAACACATTTGCTAACAAAATGGTGTCCAAGAAAATGATTAATTTTTCAGATTAACCCCCAAAACTTAGTCTAGTTTGATTTTATTTTGCTGTAGGAGACCCCAGCACCAAGCCCTAGGGTTGCAGCAGTCGCTGTTAATGCCCCATCCCTGACGCCCAGCAGAGCTCAATAAGTATTGTATACATTGATGCATTAATGAATAAATAAGTGAATGTTAGTTGAAGGGGCATGAACTTGCAGCCTGATAGGGCTGGATTTGAACTCTGGGTCTATCTTCTACATGTTTTATGACACTGGGAAATTCACTTCCTCTCTATGAGGCTCATTTTCCTTGTGTGTGATATGGAGGTAACAAAATGCTGTGAAGACCATTGGAGAGACAGTATATAGAGCAGCAGGTAGAATGCCTTCCACACGGGCATTCAATAATGTTAATATCATTATTATCCTCTCGAATGAATGAATACCTGCCGAATCAGTACATCAATCAAACAGAAAAGAACAGTCTCATCTCTCTAACTCAGTGTCTCTCAACTGGGAGCGACTTTGCCCTCCCCACAAGGGGACATTTTACAATATCTGGAGGCATTTGGGGTTGCATAAATGATGATGGGGGTGTTGCTACTGGCTTCTGTTGGGTAGAGCTTAGTGATACTGCTTAACTTCCTACAATGCACAGGATCATCCCCCGAAACGAAGAAACACCCAGCCCCAGATGTCAATAGTGCTGAGATTATGAAACCTTGCTGTGCACTCACAGGACACGCTGCTCGGTGGTACACCTTCTTCCTTCTGTCTGACTCCAGCCATTCCTTTGCTCTTCGCATCCAGCATCTTTAGAATCATAGACTCCTAGCATTGAAAGAGACTATCTTACTTAGGTTTCCCCCGAATCATACTGTGAGACAAGGTTTGAGTGGAAGTTATTTGGGAGGTGGAGGATACAATAATAGGGGAGTGAAGAAGTGAGTCAGGGAGCAGAAGGCAGATAATAAAGGATGTAGAGTCAGCTAAACCCAGGAGCCAGAGTAGAACTTTCTGAGGGATGAGGGAGCCGGGGTACTGATCCACAGATCCACAGCAATCATTAGTTGAAGGCTGCTCCTGCGATGCTGATTCCCTGACACCTTTGGTCTTCCACCTGAGTGGTGAAGTAGGATTTCAAGGCCAAAGAGAGTCCTCTAGCAACAGAATGTAGGTACCGGGAGTTGGAAGTCTGGCCGGTGTGCCCTGAAGTAGTAAGAGTGATGGTTATGGGCAGGGCAATGGCAGCATTTGCTACATAGCTTTGTCTCCCTGACTTTGCTCGTGATCGTGCGCTCTGGAGTCTCAGCGCTTGGATGCAAATTCTGGGTGCTTCATTGACTTGCTTTGTGACCTTGAACAAGTTACCATTCTAACTTGTTTTCTCCAGCATGGAATACAAATGACAGTGGTGCCAACCTCACAGGGCTACTGCGAGGATGAAACAAGAAAATACAAGTGAAACACGTAAAGTACCTTGCTCAGAGAGCCTTGGCTATTAGAATGATAAAGGTCATAATAATAGTTAACCATGGTTGAGGATTTACTTCCTGCCAGGCACCCTTTTAAGTATGTGTTGTACACTAATTCATTTAATCTTCCCAGTGACTCCGAGATAGAAGCCATCGTTATCCCTGTTTTGCAGGTAAATACAAGGTACTAAGAGGTCAGCCACATTAAGGTGTGTTGCCTGAGATAAGATCTGAATGTTGGGAAACAACATATATAAAGAAGGAGAAAAGGACATTCCAGAAGTAGGAAGTGTGCAACATTCATGTATGCTAAATCAGAGTCCTTTTAAAGTCTTTCTCTCCTCGTGTGGTGACAAAGTCAGACACTGGAAAAATGACCAAGTATTTCCTGATGATCCAAGTGCCAGGTGCAATCATTCACCTGAATTGCAACGGTGACATTTTGCCCAAGCCCTGAGCTCGCCAAAGCAAGTGGTGGGCGGCAGCTCAGTCCTGGGGAATGTGGTCTCTCTTTCACCATAGCCTGCAATTACAGTGAAACCTGACCTTTGCAGTTTCATTTTCAAGCTTTTGAAATGAAGATGTCAGGATTCAAAATTGGACAACGGTGTCAGCAGGGAGACGCCTGGAAGCAGAAGAATATTTATGGTAATAAAAAACTTGAGCTCTCAAAGGACCAGCTAAATTACAGTTGGCACAAGGCATATTAGAGCTTGTCCAGATTTACTGTCAGCCCTCTGAATTCATGGCCTTAAAAGGCAATAAATTGTCGGAGGAGTATACTGCTTAAGCAGATCAGAGGTAAAAATGAAAATGGAGACCCTATAAAGTGGAAATTATTGAATTCCAAACTTTTCTCCTAAATTTTATCAAAATAGACGATTTCCTGGCATGAACTGGGGTGTCATTAAGGATTCTGACATTCCTGTTGCCATTTTAGCCTTCAATCTGATTTCCTCCTGCCCCTCCCTTTACCCCCAGATGAAGAGGAAAGATGTCTCAAAATGTTTAAAGAAGAAGAAAGACTGAGCGGGAGCCAGCAAATGAGTTAACACCAGTTTGCTCGTTTATCCTCTTCTGTGTTTGCCCTTCAGTGCTATAAAATTGTGAACGCTAAATCTAGAAATTGAAAACACATTTTGAAAAAAAATAGGTTCACCGTGAGTGTCCTGTGAGACTTTATGGTATTAATCATAGATTTTATTCCTTTCATGGCACACCCATCTGTCATGCGAATATCCTTAATTTACAAGTAAATTTAATGCATTTATCAAGTTAGAAAGTACTATACCAGCATTATGTGCAATATAATAAGAATATGATGATTAAACATTTATTCATGCCGTCCTTAATAAGCAAAATATTTCTCCTAAGAAAGCTGAAAAGAAGTTAAGCAAAAAAAAAGTGAACATAAAAGAATGCAGAACAAGGTGTAATCACTGGCGAAAATCTGTATCTTAACCCTGCTTAATGAGATGACAACTTTGTGCTGCCTCAGCCCCATACATCCACCTGGGGACAGCAATCAGCCACCCTGTCCTCTCTCACTCTCCCTAAACACACCCCATCTAGTTCTCCAGTAATGATGTAAGCAAAGACAAAACCTACAAGATAAATAAGAAACATAAACAGCCTTTAAGTATATTTCACCTAGAACAACCACGCCCACGAGAGTCAGAAGTGATGAAATTCTATCCAACTTGAGGAACATAACAATAAAAGCCCTTCTTTCCTCACACCAGCTCTTGGGAAATGAGATTCCACACCCTCCCGTTATAACCCAGTCCAATTTTTAACAGGCAGGGCCGTGGAAAAGATCTTCCTGATGGCTAGCTTAAATCCTTAATCTTGTACCTTAAACCCCTTTTCCTGTTGATTGTCTTCATTAGATGGGGAGAAACTTTCATTTACCTAATGTCCCTTTTCTTATTTCCCTTTATCCTCCATGAGTCACTCAATTTCACTACCATTCTTACTTTCTCACAGTCTAGGCATTTTTAGAGTTCTATGTGAACTCCCCAAGGTTCTTAAACTTCATGAGTTGGGGAGTTCAGAATTACATAGATTATTTTTTTAAAGTCTTAGCAAAGACTGTATATAAGCTATTTTATTTCAAATTTATTATAGATGCAAATGCATTCCTTTTGTTAAAAAAAAACTAAACCATATAGAAGCATATAGATTTAAAAATAAAAGCCCCACCCCAAACCACTACCCTTTCTAAAAGTATTTACATTTAAAAATTCAGTATGTGTCATCCTGGGCTATTGTCTTTCCATTTACAGACCTATGTCTGCACATAAACATATGCAGTTGGCCCTTGAACAATGCAAGTGTTAGAGACACTGACCCCCCTGTGCAGTCAAAATTCTGCATATAGCTTTTGACCTCCCTCCCAAACTTAACTATTAATAGCCTACTATGGACTGGAAGCCTTACTCATAACATAAACAGCCAATTAACGCATATTTTGTATGTTATATGTATTATATGCTGTATTCTTACAAGAAAGTAAGTTAGAGAAAAGAAAATGTTATTAAGAAAAATCATAAGGAACTATGCTACAAAGCTTAAGAAATCAAAACACTGTGAATGCTATGGTACTTGCACAAAAACAGACACAGATCAATGGAACAGAATAAAGAGCCATAAATAAACTCACACATATATGTTCAATTAATCTATGGCAAAGCAAGCAAAAATATACAATGGAGAAAAGACAGTCTCTTCAATAAGTGGTGTTGGAAAAACTGGACAGCTACATGTAAAAGAATGAAGTTAAAACATTTTCTCACACCATAGACAAATATAAACTCAAAAGGGACTAAAAACCTAACTATAAGACTGGAAACCATAAAACTCCTAGAAGAAAACATAGGCAGAACGCTCTTAGACGTGAGTCTCAGCGATATATTTTTGAATCTGTCTCCTCAGGCAAGGGAAACAAAAGCAAAAATAAACAAATGGGACCTAATTAAACTTAAAAGCCATCAATAAAATGAGAAGACAACCTACTGAATGGAAGAAGATATTTGCAAATGATATGTCTGATAAGGAGTTCATATCCAAAATATATAAAGAGCTTATGCAACTAATATCAAAAAAAAAAAGAAATCCACGCATAGAACTGGATTTAAAAATGGGCAGAAGTCGTAAATAGACATTTCTCTAAAGAAGACATACAGATGGCCAACAGGCACATGAAAGGGTGTTCAACATCACTAACCATCAAAGTGACAATGAGATATCGCCTCACACCTGTCAGAATGGCTTTCATCAAAAAGACAACAAATAATAAATGTTGGCAAGGATATAGAGAAAGGGAACCCCTATATTGGGTTTACTTAGAGAGGCTAAATCTCTTGCCAGTGAGACACTTTTCCTAAGGGCTTTTCAAGGATAATTTTGTTAGTTTTCCTAGCTAGCTCTTGACCCTAACCCCAGTGTGAGATGCAACTCCACCCAATTACTGTAAGCATTAGGTTATATGATGGTAAAATTAGGTAAGGATATAGGCTTAATGGAACATAGTAGACACTCAGAAATGCTAGCTTGTATCCTCTGCTGCCACGTTTACTTGAACAGCAGACTTCAGAGGCCCCAGCCTAATGGATGAGCTTCTGGTCAGGGCTACTGAATCCAAATATTGAAAGGGTGGTTTGTTCCTTTATTTTATTTTTTTTTAATTTTTTGGATTGAAGTATAATCGATTTACAATGTTGTGTTAGTTTCTGGTGTACAGCATAGTGATTCAGTTATACATATATGTTTATATATTCCTTTTCATATTTTTTTCATTATAGGTTATTATAAAATTTTGAGTATAGTTCCCAGTGCTATACAGTAGGACCTTGTTGTTTATCTATTTTATATTTAGTAGTTAGTATCTACAAATCCTAAACTCTTAATTCATCCCTCCCCACCCTCTTTCCCCCTGGTGACCATAAGTTTGTTTTCTATGTCTGTGGGTCTGTTTCTGTTTTGTGAATGAGTTCACTTGTGTCATTTTTTTAGATTCCACATATAAGTGATAGCATATGGTATTTTTCTTTCTCTTTCTGGCCTCACTTAGAATGATGATCTCCAGTTCCATCCATGTTGCTGCAAATGGCATTATTTTATTCTTTTTCATGGCTGAGTAGTATTCCATTATATAAATATACCAAGACTTCTTTCTCCAGTCATCTGTCAATGAACATTTAGGTTGTTTCCATGTCTTGGCTATTGTATATAGTGCTGAATATAGTTCCCTGTGCTATACAATAGGACCTTGTTTGTTTTTTTTTATCTATTTCGTATATAGTAGTTGATATCTGGTAATCCCAAACTCCTAATTTATCCCTCCCCACCTTTCCCCTTTGGTAACCATAAGTTTGTTTTCTATGTCTGTGAGTCTTTTTCTGTTTTGTGAATATGTTCATTTGTAACATTTTTTTATATTCCACATATAAGTGATATCATATGGTATTTGTCTTTCTCTTTCTCACTTACTTGCTAGATAATCTCTAGGTCCATCTGTGTTGCTGCTAATGGCATTATTTCATTCTTTTTATGGCTGAATAGTATTCCATTGTGTGTATGTATATGTGTGTGTGTGTATGTACACATACACACACACATATATGCATACCACAGTTTCTTTAGGTGGACATTTAGGTTGCTTCTATGTCTTGGCTATTGTAGATAGTGCTGCTATGAACATTGGGGTGCATGTATCTTTTCATATTAGAGTTTTCTCCAGATATATGCTCAGGAGTGAGATTGCTGGATCATTTTGTAAGTCAATTTTTAGTTTTTTAAGGCATCTCAATACTGTTTTCCATAGTGGCTGCACCAATTTACATTCCCACTAAGAGTGTAGGAGGGTTCCCTTTTCTCCACACCCTCTCCAGGATTTATCATTTGTGGACTTTTGAATGATGGCCATTCTGACCAGTGTGAGGTGATACCTCGTTGTAGTTTTGATTTGCATTTCTCTGATAATTAGTGATATTGAGCATCTTCTCATGTACCTATTGGCCATCTGTATGTCTTCATTGGAGAAATGTTTGTTTAGTTCTTCTGCCCATTTTTTATTGGGTTGGTTTTTTTTTTTGTTATTAAGTTGTATGAGCTGTTTGTATATTCTGCAAATTAAGCCCTTGTCAGTCATGTCATTTGCAAATATTGTCTCCTATTCCAGAGGTTGTCTTTTTGTTTTATTTATAGTTTCCTTTGCTGTGCAGAAGCTCTTAAGTTTGATGAGGTCCCATTTGTTTATTTTTGCTTTTATTTCTATTGCCTTGGTAGACTGTCCTAGGAGAGCATTGCTACAATTTATATCAGAGACTGTTTTGCCTATGTTCTCTTCTAGGAGGTTTATAGTGTCTTGTCTTATGTTTAAATCTTTAAGCCATTTTGAGTTTATTTTTGTGTGTGGTGTGAGAGAGTGTTCTAATTTCATTGATTTACACACGGCTGTCCAGTTTTCCCAACACAACTTGCTGAAGAGACTGTGTTTTCTCCATTGTATATTCTTGCCTCCTTTGTAGAAGATTAATTGACCATAGGTGTGTGGGTTCATTTCTGGGCTCTCTGTTCTATTCCATTGATCCATATGTCTGTGTTTGTGCCAATATCATGCTGTTTTGATTACTGTAGCTCTGTAGTATTGTCTGAAGTCTGGGAGGGTTATTCCTCCAGCTTCGTTCTTTTTCTTCAGTATTGCTTTGGCAATTCTGGGTCTTTTGTAATTCCATATGAATTTTAGGATTATTTATTCTAGTTCTATGAAAAATGTTCTGGGTAATTTGATGGGGATCACATTAAATCTGTAGATTGCTTTGGGTAGCATGGCCATTTTAACAATATTAATTCTTCTAATCCAAGAGCATGGGACATCTTTCCATTTCTTTAAATCATTTTTAGTTTCCTTAATCAATGTTTTATGGTTCTCCGCATATGTCTTTCACCTCCTTGGTCAGATTTATTCCTAGGTATTTTTCAATGTGATTTTAAAAGGGATTTTTTTTTAACTTTCCTGTTCTGATATTTCATTGTTAGTGTAAAAAAATGTAACAGATTTCTGTATGTTACTCTTATATCCTGCTATCTTGCTGAATTTATTTAGCAGGTGTAGTAGTTTGAGGGGTCATACTTTTCTTAATCAGTAGGGTTGTGGTGCCCTAACAACCACATTCCTGTCAGGCCCCTCTGTCTTTGCCCCTTGTGAGCTTAGGTGGCATTTCAGGAGACAGTCCTGTACCTTCCTATGTCACACGCATGAGATGGGGCCTCCTAGACAGGGCTTCCCTAGGAAAAGGAAACTTTCTATTCCTTCTCTCTGAACACGTCCTAGCAGCCGCTCTGTATGGGAGGCGGGCCTGCCCCCGAGAAACAGTGTGTGTAGGTGGACGTAAAGACTGCCCTTCAGACTCCAGTCGTCCAACAGGCAAACCCGAGGGTCTGGATTCAAGGAGGAAGTGGGCGGCTCCTCCCCAGGCTTCTCTCTAAAGCATATTTCATTCCTGGGACCCTGTATTTGAGAGCTAGCAGACTTTCATCCCGCTGTTCATAATGCTGCCATCATTTGACTTGTGGTTCTTTATTATGTTCTCTCTCCTCCAAAAGCTTGGAAAGGAGTAGAGTGAATGCCAAACTCCCCTCAATCCCCAGTACAAAGAAAGGCACACCTTTTCCTTGGGACACTACCTGTTAAATGATTCCTATATAAACTGCCTGGCTGCCTCTCTTATCCTTTGTGTAATTACAGGAGCTATAAGTAAAGGCTCATCTGGAAATAAGTTATGATAGCTTTCATGCACTGACACTTAATCTCTTTCATAAGAACTGCTATGGCCATTCACTTAGGAGTAGCTTGGGAAAGGGAGCCTCTTATGTGGTTACATATTAAAGTACTGCATCACTTATGAAAGAAATTACATTGCCATGTTACGATGCATCTCTTTTCTGCACAGTAGAATAAAATCTGTAAAATCTGGTATGTTCAGTGTGCACCAGCCAAAACTTTTTGTTCCTGCTGGGTCTGATTATGCAGACAAGTGATGCAGAAGTGGGGATTCATAAATTTCTGCTTATATTATATCCACATAAAGATGTGTAAATATAAATATATATGGAAAATATTTCAGTGAGCTAAAGCCTAAAATACCGAATGTAACAGAGTGAGCTAAAATTTGGGGATTTTTTTATAAATTACACAGAGCTTACCTTCAGAGGAAGTCATAATATATAATTATGGGATGCAGACAGCTCAAGCCATGGCAGGCACAGAGGTAGCCAGCATATTTCAAATGAGTTCCTTGTAAACCATGGTTACATGCAAAAATACTGCACTGTGGCTCTCTAAAATGTTCTTTTTCAAGGATAATGTTGCTGATGTATTTTCAGTCTCTTGTTATAGAGGAAAAAGAAAGAATACAAATGCTTATTTCATGAGCCTAATTAAGAAATTACAAGCTCTATGGTGGGTATTCCATGTTCCAAACCTGTGGGATTTGCTTTACTCTGTTGTAAATTGCTATCCTCTGCAAATTTCTATTAAGATGATGCATGTCAACTGATGCCTGTCCCTCCTCAAATACATTAGTGATTGCAACAGTTCACACACATCTTTTGATTTTAGTGGGTGGGGGAAAGGGGTAGTTTCCATTTGTGACATACAATTTCATGTTCCTTAATATTATACCATATCCAGTCAACTTTTAAAAATATGTTGATTGTAGTTATTACATTATGTGGTGAGTATAATCCACTACATTTCTTTTCCTTGAAGAGAGTTTTTTAATATCAGCTCAGGAAAAATTTTCAGGTAGAGGAAAACTGGTTAAAACCAGTATGTACTAGGTATGGGGGCTGAAGCTCCACTGCCTGGAGTCTCCACCTGAAACATCGATAATATCATGTTTCCATCAACACACCTGAAGCCCCCTGGGCACTGTTCTCCACTTTCGTTTTCCTCCCTCCCCTGTCCCGACAAAGTTGCCATTATCCTGAAATTGGTAGTTACCATTCCCAAGCTTTCCTTTATGTCTTCACCACATGTGTATGTACCCATAAGCAAATCGTTATTGCTCACATGCTTTTAAATTGCTGCATACATTATATCATACTTCATACATTTCTCTACATCATGCATCCTCAAATGGTTCTCATAGGGGCAAAAAAGTCTTACTCTTCTGATGTATAGAGCACAGATATACATATAGGGCATAAACAGATGTGCAGTATATCTGAGGTGTTACACTTTCATGAGAGGGAATTAGCAATAAAGGTCTAAAAAGGCTCTTGGGGGAGGTGATAATGAAAAAGTTGAAAAACTGTTCTACATTCTGCTGTTTTCCCTTAGTTTTGTTACTGAGTCCAAACTTGTTCTGCTCACCCCACAACAAGCCAATAAATCGGGAGAAGAGGTGTTGGGGCAAGGAATAATGACTTTTTTGGGAAAGCCAGCAGACGGAGAAGATGGGGGACTAATGTCCTAGAGAACCATCTTACCCAAGTCAGAATTCAGGCTCCTTTTATACTAAAAGGAGAAGGGGTGTGGTTGGTTGTTGCAAACTTCTTGGTGTCGGAATCCTTTGTACTTGCAGCTGTCCACGCAGGTCAGGTCGGGATGTTCCTGTAAAGTGCCAACAAGACAAATGTTATTCTTAGTTCTGCAAATTTTTATCTCTATATGAATGGAAAAGTGTTGCACCTTTAAAGGTCAGAGCCTTGAGAATGGGCTCTCCTGTAGATTTCAGGCTCCAGGCAACATTCTGTTACAAAAGGTGCAGAGCCAGCGTGACAGCACAGGGAGCAGAGCACGGGGTTAGCGATCAAGGAACAGATCCAACGTGGAGTCGGATTTGTTCTTCCCTGTTGTAGCTTTATGTATGTAAGATGCGTACGTGTTGATATGTGTAGTTCTAGTGTATTCCTTTTTGTTATGTAGAGCATTCTGATGCATGAGTATATCAGATTATTTACCAATTCTTTTGTGGACAGCAGTGTTGGCTGATTCTGTAATTAGGAGCATCCTTGAGCACGTCTCCTAGTGCACACATAAGGGAGTTTCTCTGGGATGAATACCCAAGTGTAGCATTGATCAGGCTGGACTAGCAGCATATTTAGCCTTATCCAATGTTGGCCAGTCACAGAGCCGCCCAGATTCAAGGGAAGAGACACAAACCCCCTCCTCCTGAAAGGAGTTTCACAGAATGTGTGGTCATCTTTAGTTTATCCAAGGCTGGGGGCGTGGGGAGGACCTTCTCCCCACCTCCCCACTGGCACAGCAGAGAAAAAAAGAAAAATCACTGCTTGTCAACAACACTTTCTACTTTCATCCAGTCACCTATTTTTGTGGGCATTGTGCATGTGTGAGCATCTTTAAGGGTGTTTTGTGCTTAAAAAGTGTATTCTGAGGTTTTGTGCATGTATTTTAAAAATCAGCACTCAGTTTATTAAAGTTACAGAATCAAAAATCTAATTCCTTAAGTTTTTAAAAGCTTAAAACTTTGCTCTATGTATAAGTCTAGTAAAATTTAGGAATGACCGTTAAAAGTCCCTTGAATAATGTTGGTCTCATTTCAAAGTTAATTAAATGCCTTTAAGCATTTTTAACTAAATTTACAAATTTAATATATTGAATTTTCTTTTTCAAAAAAAACTACAGTTGTCTGACTTCACAAACAAAACTTTCAAGTTCTCTTTTTTATTGAAGTATAGTTGATTTATAATATTATGTTTCCAGTATTTATAATATTATGTTTTATAATATTATGTTTCCAGTATGTTCACAGCACAGTGATTCAATATTTTTATAGATTATACTCAATTAAAAGTTATTACAAAACAATGGCTATATTTCTCTGTGCTGTACAGTATATCCCTTTAGCGTATTTATTTTATACGTAGTAGTTTATATCTCTTAATCCGCTACCCCTATCTTGCCTTTCCCCCTTCCCTCTCCCCACTGGTAACCATTAGCTTTTTTCTGTATCTGAGAGTCTGCCTCTGTTTAGCTATACACATTCGTTTGTTTTATTTTTTAGATTCCACATATAAGTGATATTATGACATCATTTGTCTTTGACTTATTTCACTAAACATAATATTCTTTAGGTGCATCCACATTGCTGCAAATGGGAGAATTTCATTCTTTTTTAATGGCTAATTCATATTCTCTCTCTCTCTCTCTCTCTCTCTCTATATATATATATATATATATATACATATCACATCTTCTTTATCCATTCGCCTCTTGATGGGCAATTGGTTTGCTTCCATATCGTAGGAGTTGTAAATAGTGCTGCTGTGAACACTGGAGTGCATGTATCTTTTCAAATTAGTGTTTTCATTTTTACTCAGAAATAAACCCAGGAGTGGAATTGTCAGATCGTAGCAATTAAAAACTTTCAAGTCCTTAAGTAATGTTCATAAATCTAATAAGTTAAATTCATAAATAGGACAACACTTAAGTACTTTAAATCTTCTAATTCAGCTTATAAATTTAGTAAAATTTCAACTTACCAGCACAAATGTAAATTAAATACTCGGGTACATAGTTTAAAATTAAAGGGCTTACCCAACACTCTAAAAAGGTTAAATTCTTTAAACATTACAAATACTTAAAATTCTAAATATATATCAGTGCTTTAAAACAAAAATATAATAATACTACTATTCTGATTATTTGAAATGCTTCTATCCTTAATTCTAAATTTTTCTGGAGTTAAAAACTGCTAATCCACTAAAAAAAGTTTACATCATCCCACATCGTGTGGGGGTTGGCTTCCTGTGTAATTTGGGAAGTTGGCCAGGACGTGACTGAATGTTTGACCACGACACGGATGGAACTAACCCGTCCTATTTAGTCTTTGTAACAGCAACTTCAAAACTTTCGAACAGGGTAGTGCAAAACATCCTTTTGACGTGTCATATTTTCAAGCTAGATTGTACTCTGTCACCGCCACCAAGGTGATTACCTCCCTTGATTCAATTTTGCATTTTGTTAGCTCATCCGATATGTACGTGTGTTTTACCCAGATATATTCATGCATTTTTCACTCTAATTAGAAAAACCTTTGAACTTGATTCTTTTCATGTAATTATTATCTCCCAGGCCCACGTGACTCTTGCAGAAATTAAAAGCCCAGCCAGATGATCTCTAATCTTTCGCGCGATTTTCTCTGACCATTTGATCACAAACCCCAAGGTTGTTCTATAGAAACCGAGCCCTGAGTAACTGGAGACCCCTGACTGGCACCTCTGGGTGCATGCGTGGGGTTTCTCTGAGGGGAAAGAGCAGTGACCCTGGTCCTGGACACAAAGTGGTGAGGATTTCTAGACACGTGCTGCTGCAACTGCCCCCACCCTGCCCTCCTTACCGAAGGCAGCAAAAAAGATCATGCTCCTTTCTCAGAGCATTTCAGAAGCTTGCAGCTTCCCCTGAAATGGCCTCACATTCCTTTGAGAGTCAATTTTGCAAAATGATTTCACTTTCTCACCCTGGCTAAACAACAGAATGAACACTGACATCTGGGGGTGCAGAGAGTAACTTACTGAATCCTCATCATGTGCCCTGGCTCTATGCCAAATGTATTTTGCATGCATCGCAACTTCATGTGTATGATTCCCCTATGAGGTGGAGACTGTCCCCCTTTTACAGATGAAGAAAACTGAGGCTAAGAGAGGCGTATTATGTAAAAATGAGTCCCGTGACTCTCGGAATTGAGGTCTAAAAATAAAACAGCTTTTATCTAAGTAATGTACATTTCATCAAATTGGACACTTTTCAGTGTTTTCAATTTTTTATGTTTCCCTTTAAAGCAGGAGCCAGCAAGTTTTTCCTCTAAGAGGCCAGTTAGTAAATATTTCAGGCTTTGCAGGTCCAGAAGGTCTCTGTTGCAACTACTGAACCTGGCTTGGGTGTAAAGGGAAAGCTGCCCTGACAGTACGTGAGTGAGTGGGTACGACTGTGTTCCAATAAAACTTTATTTACAAACTCAGGTCGTAACTTGCCAATGATCGAAATGGAAACTGGATGGTGGTGATGGTTATTCAACTCTATAAATTTACTAAAAAGCATTGACTTGTACACTGCAAATGAGCAAATATTGTGGTATGTCAAATATAGCTCCCTAACGCTGTAAAAAACAAAAATGAGTCGCGGTCTGGTTTTAGATCACATGAGAAAGTTGACTAGCCACAAGCAATTCTTCTGACATGGAACAAACTCCCTCTTGTCTTGTTTTCTTTTCAAATTCCTCCTCAATTTTTATTTTTGATATAGTCTTCTCAGGATGATCAGAAAAAGCCCCCCCAAAACCTCCTGATGAACTAGATAACTCTGCTCACAAAAAAATTCGCCCTGTGGTTCCTTCTTTATATTTACCTTCTTAAATATACTTCTCCTCAAGCTGAACAGAGGCAGCCAAAGCTCTACTGTGAAACACAAAACAGTTCTGAAGAGTTCTTATCAGCTCACATTACAGAGGGGAAAATTCCTGCTTATGACTTGGTATCCTTAACCTCAGGTCTAAATATCTGTTGCGCAAACACACGGGCACGTCTGATCTTTTTGAAGCAATTAAATATGCAGTATTGCCTGTGTTTACATACAAATGCCAGCATATAATAACCAATGAAGAATCATAACATGAGGTTACTTTCCTTTTATTTTAACGTCTCCTTGACTGTGTGACACAAATTTTAAAAAAAATATTGCGGGTCCCTCTTTTATCCTCATAGAATTCTAAAAGATACTTGGAAAAGTTTTGGTCTCCTCAGGGTGTAGCTCAATTGGTGGCAATTAATGAGGACAGAACACTGAGCTGTTTCCTTCAAGGTTGTTACCAGCTGTGGAGTCCTGTGAAAAAGCTCCTTGCAGCGTGAGTGTGGCTGGCCCATGGAAGGTGCCAGAAGGAAAACATCAGGCGGCCTTAAGAATGTTGTGAGTCCTGGCCCTGCCCTACAAGCTCACTCAGGATAAAGCTGCCCCAAAAAAGGAACAGAAAAACGCAGAAATCATTGCTGGGGCGGGGCGTAAGCAGTGGTTTTCTGTCGCATCAGGTGCTGGTCTCCTGCCGGTGAGCCCTTAGCAGGCTGTCAAAATGAAACGAAAGGAAATGGGCGAGCCAGCCGCGAGGCTGTGGGACAGGAGAGAAAGGAGGCGAGAAGGGCAGACAGGACGGGGGCAGGAAAGGAGAAAAGCTGGCCTTGGAAAAGAGGTAAAGCATCCGCGTTCTCCCAGACCAGCCACGTGTTGGAAGCCAACCCAGAAGTACTTTCTTGGGAGAGCCTTGCGCCGCCCATGGGTGGCCCCCCGCTGGGTCTGCCTACCGCGGCGTAAGAGCTGAATGGATTTCTTTTCAGGCAAAAATTCAAGTTCCGCAAGGGTCCACCTCATTCCTGTCCCTGCTGAGTTCAAAATGTCTGAACCCAAGCGCATTGATGGCGTGGAGTCTCTGCGTGCTGACTCCTTGCCAAAGAGGAGAACCATGCGCTTAGCGAAAGTTAAATCTTAAGAAATAGTATTTGCACCTCATTGCCAGCACACTCTGCTGTCTACTCTATTCAATTGCATGTACATTAAATTTTATCCTTTTGGAAACCAGACTGTCAGAGATTTGTACTCTTTATCCATTTTATTTTGGCTCTTCCTAGTTATTTTTTTTCTTACTGAAGTATAATCAGTTTACAGTGTGTCCATTTCTGGTGCACAGCATCATGTTTCAGTCATACACGTACCTACATAGATTCCTTTCCATATTCCTTTTCATTAGAGGTCACTACACAACATCAAATATAGTCCCCTGTGCTCTTCTTCCTAGTCTTGCATTTACTGCCCCGAGCTTTGGTATTAGACCATCAGGCAATATAAGGGAGTTGATTAAAAGTGGCTCAAATTGCTTTCTTGGTGTTCTGGGCTTTGGCGGGGGGCGGGTTTTAGCACATAACACATTGTCATCTTTGGGACAAGCCAGAGGAGAAAATTCTTTCAAGGCCCGGGAGCAGGGTTTCTTACATATGCTCCCTCTAAGCCATGGTTTCACCGCAAAAGTGAGCAGGAAATACAGCAATTTCCCATATAGCCCCCACGCCCACACACGCCCAGTCTCCCCCAGTATCACCGTCCCCCACCATGTGGGACAGCGGTTACAATCAGTGAACCTACATTGGCACGTCATACTCACCCCTAGGCCATCGTTTACGTTAGGGTTCACTCTTGGTGGTGTGCAGTCTGCAGGTTTTGGCAAACGTATAATGACGTGTATCCACCATTGTGGTATCGTAAAGGGCATGTTCACTGCCCTAAAAATCCTCTGTGCTCTGCCCGTTCATCCCTGCCTCCCTCCTAACTCCTGACAACCACCGATCTGTTTACCTTTTCCAGTGTGTCATATAGTTGCAGTCATACAGTGTATACACATAGCCTTTTCAGATTGGCTTCTTTCTCTAGCAATACGCATTTGAATGTCCTCCATGTCTTTTCATGGCTTGATAGCTCATTTCTTTTTAGCAGTGAATAATATTCCACTGTCTGCATTACCGCAGTTTATTTATCCATTGGCCCACTGAAGGACATCTTGGTTGCTTCCAAGTTTGACATTTATGACTAAAACTGCTATAAACCTTCCTGGGCAGGTTTTTGTGTGGACATAAATTTTCAGTTCATTTGGGTAGATACCAAGGAGCATGACTGCTGGATCATATGTTAAGAATATGTTTGGTTTTGTAAAAAACTGCCAAGCTGTCTTCTCACGTGGCCGTACCATTTTTCTTCACCAGCAATGAATGAGAGTTCCCGTTGCTCCACAGCCGCACCTTACGGTTTGGTGGTGTCAGTGTTTTGGATTTTGACCTTTCTAATCGCGTGTGGTGAAACCTCACTGTTGTTTTCATTTGCATTTCCCTAATGGCATATGATGCTGAGCATCTTTTCACACGCTTGCTTGCCGTCTGTACATCTTCTTTGGTGAGGTGTCTGTTCAGGTCTTTTTGCCCATTTTTGAATTGGGTGGTTTGATTTCTTATTGTTGAGTTATGAGTTATTTGCGTACCTTGGGTAACAGTCCTTTATCAGAGATGTCTTTCGCAAATATTGTCTCCCAATCTGCGACTTGTCTTCTCATTCTCTTAAGAGAACAGTACTTCTTAAATGCAAAGCCCATCTCTTCTAGTGTGCTGGATGCTGGGACGTACATTTGGGGTATTAAATTTATCCTTATTTGTATATCATTTTTCTACCTTTAATTCCCTTTGCCATATTTCTATGATCCTTACTCTTTATTTTCTTGACACAAATAGAGTACATATGCATTGTAGAAATTATAGAAAATAAAGAAGAAAAGTTGTCACCTTCCTTCTCTCTCCCTTCACTCCCCACCCCTCAGTACTTCCGTTAACATTTTGAAGCAACTAGTTTCTTTCTTTTCTCAATGTGAACAAATATCTCAAGTTCTTTTGCAACATGAAATCAAGTCCCAGTACCGTTCATAAGCCACTTTTCGAACACTTTCCCCTGCTACTAAGTATTTATAAACAATGTTATGTTTAGTATCTGCACAGTATTTCATCATTTATGTAATCAAACCCCTTTTGCTGGATATTTTAGTGGTTTCCCAATCTTCACAAAAGAGGTTCTGTAGCGAACATCCTTGTAGCTATTTCTTCATATGGGTTCAATTCATTTGCCTCCTCTTTTCTCTTAGAAGTAGACCTGCAGGCTCTGAAAGGATGAAAATTTTAAAGATTTTGGTATTTATTGCCCTACTATATACTATTTTGTTTTAATCTTTGTTATTTGTTAAACAAAAATGCATTTCAAAAATGTATTTCATTTTTTTATCTCTTGGGCAATTGGGAAGGTAGAATTATTTTTTCATTTTCAAGGTTACATTATAACCCTTTTAGATGACTTGCCTGTTAGTGTCTTTTGTCATATTTTTCTGATGGGAGGATCCTCTCTTTTTTGTTTAAGTGGTTTGCAACAGCCTTTATGTGCTAAGAGTCACAATCTTTGGCATACACATTACAAATATTTTTCCAGTTTGTCGTTGTTAACGTTTGGTTTTGATATATAGAACTTGTAAAAATTTTATTCAAACCATTCATTATTTATTTTATTATGTTTGGCTTTTGCGTGATGCTTATATAACTGGAAGTTGACTAAGAGTTTTCCTGTGGCCAGGGATTGGCCCTAGAGCACAAGTGCCAAGGACTCCCAATTTCAAAGAGAGTAATAAATACTTGGGAGCAGACGCCTCCGCCACAGATCTTCCTGACAGGGAGCTGAACCTCTGTTGCCACACACTCCTCATCACCCTTCTCGCACTTTCCCAGATGATGGTAGAAGATTGGGGAAGGAGAGTCAGTCAGTCGGGGGCGCCCAATGGCTTTTCCCTCAACTCCTCCACGGAGGTCCTCACCAATTCCAAATCGAAATGAAGGACAGACACCAAGAGGACCACTAATTGGATGTACCTGCAAGGAGAATGCGAGAAGGGACAGCCTTCTGACACTGGTTGGACATCTACTCAGGTAGAAGATGTGCTTCTCTGCCTCTGGGTTACCTGAGCCAGGGAGAGGACTACAGAAGGGAGATGCCAGGCAGCAGGAGCAGGGGAGCTGGCGAGCCTCCCGCATGCTTTCCATTTTGGTGGTCAAGTGGACTTGAGCCATTTTACTGGCACCCTACCCAATGGGGCTACCTTCCGTGAGAAGGGAGCCAGCCCCAAGCTGCTGCGGAGTGCACCACCCGTGGCAGTAGCTGAAGGGGAGGCAGAAGAGAATGTGCTGGGCTCAGATCGCAAGATCAGGGAAATGTGTCAGGAGGTCACCCTGTACAGCACCTTCCAAAGAAGACGATGGTGCACCGTGGAGAGCGCCCAACCACAGGGCTGCATGTCACACAGCGCCCCCAGGAGGTCAGTTAGTATTAGCCAGAGAAACAGCAAAACCAAGAGAAGGAACAGTTGAGACCAGTTAGGTAAAGAAAGATTTCTCTCTTTCCTTCTCTATCTTCATTGATGTAACAGGGGGTCGTGGAAAAGGGAGAGGAGGCATCCCAAAGCAGAGAGCCTTCTCAGCTCTTGTTTTCCATCCTCCACAACAGCATCACTGTAAATATAAGGCGTCCGTTATCTGGGAGAGACCATGCTATTGATGCGCTAACTCATTATAAAGGATTAACATCTAGTTCATTGACGCATCAGGAGATATTTTATTGGAGATGGATAAGACCCTGAGGAAATGGACACAAGCCAGGTGTGTTTTGATGAGGAAGAGAAATCCAACCAAGTCTGACAGTCTTCCAAAAGGGGAAGGAGGAAGCCCTAAGACAAATGTGCCCTGCCTCCCAATTCTGGCTACTGCCGACCCCGGCAAAAATGGTTCTCCACAGGACACAAAAGTCAGGTTTGACTTTCTGGGTTGGGAGATTGGTCCCCTGGTGTTTTTTGACTGAACTGTTTATTTCAGGGAATTCGCTTTAAAGGTAGCCCGCAGAGCACCTACAATTGCCTGGGACCTCTGTTAAGCTGGCTGACGATGCATAACCCATGTCAGGAGGCAGAAGACACTGTTCTTCAAACAAAACAGAACTTTAACAGAAAGCAGTAAACAAGGAGGAAGGGAGAAGCGTTGACTGTCATTCCCCTCTTCTCCAGAATCTGTCACCCCCAGGATAGCCAAAGTAGATACTCGAGATCTAAATACTAAGTACAAACCATTCTGCCCCTTTCCGTAGCATCACCGCGGGACCTTCTCCCTAGACCCAGACTCATGTGCATGTGGGACAGAAGTACCATCCCTTGTCCCCCTAGAAGTTGTCATCAGACCTTCCCCATTGGCTTGTTGGGGGAGGGTTAAGTGAAATAAGGCATTTTAGGTGCTTGTTATAGCACCTGGCATATAGTACATGCTCAATAAATATTACTATTATAGCATTAGCTCTGTTCCTGTTCCTCTCAGGATGACTTCCCATCAGCACAATCTAGAATAATCAATGACCCTCCATCACCTTAAAAAATAACGTCAGTCCTTACTAGGAGGGCACAGTTAACCACTCATGATCTGCTTCCATCCACACGTTGAACCTCACCTCTTGTCACTTCTCATTTTGAATTCTAGTTCTATCCAGGTTGAATAACTTGTGTTTAACCGAAAGGGGCCCTGCCTCTGAGCAGCAGCGGGCCCTTGTGTTTTCTGCTTCCTCTGCACACTACACCCCGGGGAGCCCTTCCCTTTTCAAATTCCCATTCATTTGCCATCCCCTGACCTCCCTGCTCATGTTGTCTGCCATCGGCAGACGAGAGCCAGATGGTGTTCCGATGTGATCCCACAGCACTCTGTGTTTACATCCATTCTGACACTTCACTTGTTGTCCTCGGCTTTTTTTCACTTGTCTGTGCTCTCTTAAATTTTAATGGACATACAGA